>NC_045437.1:20784622-20805285 GCF_002776525.5 Piliocolobus tephrosceles
AAGGAAGGAAGGAAAGAAAGAAGGAAGGAAGGAAGGGAGAAAGAACAACCCTCTGGTGGCATAATTTGTATCTGATTGCTTAATTAGATGAATTTGATGTGTGACTAGATTGTAAGTATATAGCTGAATGTCAGGCAAGTCTACCTTTTGCTTCTTAATTACTCATGCTAAATGGAAATCTTTGTAATTGACTAATCCTGCCCATGTATTCATCTTACAAAAAAGAAAAACTTGAAAGTTTATACCTAACTATAATTGATATAATCACAAGTCTCACTAATTTTATAACATTCTTCTCTTAGATGTGAAAATAGTGACTTGCCTATAGAAACTGAAAGTTTATTGTAAAGCAGTTCATGCCAAAGATGGTGAATACTCTTCAGGAAGCCTAACAGGCACTCTGTTTAAACACAACTAATGCTCATGATGATAAAGTTAGATAAATAGAATGGTAGGTTATGATATAATCATTTCCTTCCCTAAAGATACCTGAGTTCTCCACCACAAAAAGGAATTAATTTATTATAATGAAGAGATTATGAAAATTTCCATCTGAGAGTGAAAAGCTAAGAAATGTTGGAGAAGTGTAATAGTACCTATCATAGCCTAGGTTAATTAAATTGGCTACAATATTGGTATCCACCCAATAATTCACTAAAATAATATTTCTAGGGGCCATGAAAGTTATATCACATACAGAAATAAACCAAACTAATAATAAAAATGTATAATATCTTATAATTCTACTGTAATATCTGTATCTGTACTTTCTGCTAGACTCAATTCATAAGAAAACCCTCTTGTCCCCCAATTTCCTGAAATGAATTTAAATAGAATATGGAATTAAAACTATCTTCGGAATTGTGCAGTATAGTATATCCCATGTAGTACTGTTTGGGGCCATATGAATGCATACTGAAGCACACAATACAGTGGAAAGGCCAGGCATATGGATATATGCAATCTTGAGTCTCTCTAAGAAGTAGCAAATACTAGGATTTTGAACAAGCTACCTAACACTGCAGCAAGATACACTTTTCTCAAAAAAATTTAGCAGCTTTTCATGTGGTTTTAGAGGAGACAGCTGCAAATATTGAGAAATATCAAATAATTTTTAGACTTAAGGTACCTATTGTGTTACTAGTAATGTTAGAAATATTTATTTTGATATGTTAAGCCGCTCATCAGAACTCATTCATGAAGTGGAAATGGCATACACCAAAACAGGCAATAGGCTGTAGTTCTGGAAGACTATATTGTACTCATGAAAAATTTGCCATCCTGTTTCTGGGAAAAATGATAAAACTTCTGGAAAAACTGATAGCTTTTATAAGGAATGGTCTGAGTCTTAGAGTTAAAGCAGAGCAAGCACCCAAAGAGTCACATAATGCCATCCAAAATATGCCACTTTAGCATGAGAATTCTTTTGAGCTGAAGGCAACTGGTAAGAAACAGATGCAAGAAAAGCTCTATGCCCTCACCCATTTGCCTAAAAGCAGGACATAAATTTACACAGGATATAAATTGACTCCTCCTTTTAATGAGAAGGGACAAAAGTTGATCATCATAGAAAGCTTTCAACATTTATCAGCTGGAGACACCACCAGATGAATCTATTTCACAAACTTTATTACTAGCTTTTACGTACCTTCAGTTTCCCATTTATTTGCCTTCTCACTAGATATTCAAGGTAGTTTTTCTGTGTCTTGCTGTGTCTATAACAATATGTTGTTTTCTGTTAATGATGCTGCATACGCCAGTGTTCCAAGCCACCTCTTTAATATTTACTCATGTTTGTCTGGGTATCTTCCATGTATACATGAGTTATAACATATTAATTTCTATCACTTTTTTTTTCTTGTTAATCTGTCTTTTGTTATAGGGGTCTCGACTATACATTCAGAAAAATAAAGGGGAATTTATTTTTTCCTCCTGTACATGACTGAATTCATGAATGAGTGTCTCAAATTAAGGGAAGAAAGCAGGATGTAATAATGCAGCCATTCTTTCTGTAGATGATAAAACATCAGTTGAAGAAGTTCATTTGGGAAAAGAGATGGATAATATTTGGATATACATGAACTCTTAGACCATCAATAGCTTTGTTCTATATTAAGGCATAAGGACAGATGCTGGTATCATCTTTACAAGGTCAGTAGATGATCCATAGCTGCTATAGATGGGGCTAAAAATGACTCCAGTCTTCATTGTACTTTAAAACAAGACCATTTCTTGATGGAGTTATCAAAACTATTTTAATACTCTTGGATTTTAATGGGTCAAGAAAATCTTACAAAATAAAATAATTATTTATTATAGAGTTTGCCAGCCCTGCCTTGGATGATTGGATTCCAAGGGTATCCTTATATTGTTAATACAATTGTAAAATTCCAAGTGGAAATTTCAAGGAAGAATTAAAGTAAGTCACGTGGATAATCAATAGCTACTGCTCAGAAAGTGTCAGGAATGTGAAGACTGATGCCCCTGCTTAGGTCCTGGGGGTAGTTACTTGAAATGAGCAGGCACAGATATGTTCAGGTTATGCAACATTGGACAGGAAAGGCTGTATACCTCTAGCCTCTACCAATGCTGCTAATGTAATAAAAGACCATACAGACTGTTAACAGGAAATTGAATTTGAGTAAGATTTCCTGAGAAATTCTCACATTTAACAGGGAGCTGTACTCTACAGGAGCTTTATAAAGAAATCCAGGTGGCTTCAAATGGATTCTCACTGTAGTACTTATGCAATCCATTTTTGGCTCTGTTTACTGCTTACTTGAATCAACAGCAGAGAATGTTTTTAAAAGTATAGAATAAAGTATTTTGCATCAATTTGTTCTCCCCAGTTATATATTATCAGAACAAAGAGTGCATTTCCTTCCTGCCAGCAGTCCTAAATGTTCTATAAAGCATTACATCAAACAGATGCATGCTATTCTTTAAGGTCTAAAAGGCACTTCTTTGAGAACTAGGGTTAAAAAACAAATACCTGTTAATAGAAATAAAAACATAATATGGGTAAAAAGTGTTGGTTAGTGTAAATGGATGAATTTGTTCTTCATCTAAATGTGGGAGTGGAAAACAGGATATCTTTGGAAAGGTTGTGGGAATGTAGTGCTTGGAATGAAGCCATGGAGGATGATGTAATCTTCCAGTTCCCTATTTTTCCCAACATGCACATTATCCATTATCTGGAAATGGAGTGGTCTAGGACTGCTCATTTTGTGCTTGGCAGAATAAGCACTGGTGTGCAGAGTACTTTTTCAGTGCCTATGAACTTTGTGAATTTTCTAAAGTAAAATGAGTCAGAGAGTAATTCCATCTTATTGGCTAAATCATGGTAAGTAGTGATTTTTAGTCATAGAAGCAGCCTCATCTTCCTTTGTCTCCTTATTGAGAATAGACAATATAGGAAGATACAGCAGTTCCAATTGTGCTATTTGAAAAAGAGGCTCTCATTTGGGTACCGATTCTGGCTTAAGATAGGTAATAAATGGGAAGAACATGGAGAAATTGTAGCAGTTGATGACACATATTAATGAGAAATTTTACTGGAGAAAATACCTTTTTTCCCCTCGTAATCAGTCTTAGGACAGAGGAATAATACACTTCACTTTTTCAAGGTATTCATATATGTGATTTAGTAAAAAGATAGCACCAAAAATCATTTAACCACCATTGTAAATATCTGTTTGATGTTGATTGAGTTATTTTTTGGTTATGCTTATTATATTCATTCTTTTATAGACTTGAAATTTCTACCTTTGAACCACGCAGGTCATTTTGTTACTGTCAGTGGTCAGCATATCTACTGAGTTGTTGTGAATCAGGAGACGTATTGTTAAGGCAATTATCCATGTCGAAGAGATACACATCGCTGCTGCTTGCTTGATGTGGCTGCAACACCAAAACTGTTTTGACTATTCTAGGTGACAAATGGGGTTTGAACACTACAAAATCAGACACTAAAGATTCACAGTAGGATCTGAGTAGGTGAATATTGGCATAAAATGGTGGCCAAATATCGCATTATTTGCACCTAATATTCAAGAAAGATAGTCATGACAAACTTTATGACATACTCAGACACAACTGAATCTATTGGCAGAATATATTCTCAACTAATCATCTCTCATGAGATACAACACTGTTTGTGTGTTCAAAATACCTTAAATGCATTCACCTCTCATCATTCAGTAACACTTGGGGTGGCTGAACCAACACCAGCTCCAAGGCCTTAGATGTCCTGGAATATTGTGTGTTAAGTGAATGATAGGTTGTTGTTTTGGCTATTTAGCAACATTGTGAAAAGGTGTTATTAACCCAGCTAAGGACACCAGAATCACTTTCATGAGAAACTAGCAGAACATTGCAATTGGCCAAGTACCAAACTTAACTATTTATAATTCTAAGATATGCAGAGAAAGAATACTAGAAAAATATTTAGCAACCCAGCCAGTGATTCCAAGTCTTTACTAAAGGTTAGTAAAAGAACTTTGGTGTTGTACAATTTGACTTAAGTACTGAAAGGTGAGTAGAAATTAATCAGTAAAATGTGAGAAAAATTTAGGATATGCTTATCATAAAACTGCACAACTTTTTCAGTGATACCCAAAGCGTAAGACATGCTGAATTAATCTATTTCCATGGACCAAACTCATCCCAAATAAAGTATTGGAAAGCCAAGATACATTAAAAAGTATTCTATCTTATGATTTGCTGGACTTTAACACATACAGCCCCAAAATGAGGATACACTTTAGCTTTTGAGGATGTATTTTGCCATCTTCTTTGTATATATCACTTGTATTTGCTCACCACCCCCATGGCATTGTCCCAATGAGGGAAGGTACTGTTTTGAGTTGATAGGAGGTATAAAGACACTTGTGATTGATTGACATTGATTTTAGAATTGGAATGAAAAGATTCCCAATGATTATTCTATCATATTATATATTTAATAATTGATCATGATGCATAGGCAGAGGCAAAGACAGGGACATAAAAGCCTGGAGAAATTCACAGAGAAAATCTTTAATAGAAGATGAGTAGGAAGATGGCCAGTTGTGGTGGCTCATGCCTGTAATCCCAGCACTTTGGGAGGCCAAGGCAGGTGGATCACTTGATGTCAGGAGTTTGTGACCAACACAGGGAAACCCTGTCTCTACTAAAAATACAAAGCATTATCTGAGAAAGGTGACACTTGCCTCTAATCCAGCTACTTGGGAGACTGAGGCATGAGAATCACTTCAACCTAGGAGGCAGAGGTTGCAGTGAGCCATGATTGCACCACTGCACTCCAGCCTGGGTGACAGAGCAAGACTTTATCTCAAAAAAAAAGAAGATAAGTAGAAAGAAAATAGAAGACACTCCCTAAAAATATCACATTGACAAAAAATATTTACCTATATGTTTCTCTCTACATATGGGTTGATATGTTTTGGCTGTGTCCCCACCCAAATTTCATCTGGAATTGTAATCCCCATAATCCCATGTGTTGTGGGAGGGACCCAGGAGGTAATTGAATCATGGGGGCCGTTTCCCACATGCTGTTCTGATGATAGTGAGTAAGTTATCATGAGATTCGGATCTAATAGTTTTATAAGCATCTGGCATTTCCCCTGCTGGCATCCATTCTCTCTCCTGCCACTCTGTGAAAACTGATTCTAAGTTTCCTGAGGTCTCCCCAGCTCTATGGAACTATGAGTCCATTAAACCTCTTTTCTTTAAAAATTACCCAGTTTTGGGTATTTCTTCATAGCTGCATGAGAATGACCTAATACATGGGTCACCCATTATATATATATGAGTGTGTGTGTATATATATATGTGTGTACATATATAAATGTATATGTGTGTATGTATCCATGTGTATATATATTTATATATAATCAAATAATAAAATATCCACACCAGAATGTACAACATTCTAAGAAATAATATTCCCTTTTCTATCTTTTTTCTCTCCTTTGTTTAGCTTTTAAGAAATTTCTGAAATCACATATTGCATTTTATCAGCATGTATGTGTATATGTGCGTGCATGTATGTCTATGCTTGCATGTGCATGTTAACTAATGCGGCACAACAAAACACACCCCAAACTTGTCAAGTTAAACAACACATATTTGTTACATTTCTTACCTCACAGCTTTTGTGGGTCAAGAATTTAGGCAATAGAGAGGGTCCAATAGCAAGATGACAAATACCTAATCACAGAAGTGACATTTTAAAAATACTTACTTTGTTTTTGTGGTAGCTGGGAGCCATCAGCTGAGTGGGAGGCCTGATCTCCCCTGGAGGGTGGGTGGGATGTTAGAGGGAGGCCTCAAAGGGTCATCCCCATGTGTGTCAGATTCATTGAGTGGCATCTCAGGATAACACCTGGGCTGAGAAGCCACTGTGGAGTCTCCGTGGTAGGTAGTGGGTGAGGCATCCTCTTCAGGTCGCTGCAGTGTGGCAGCATCGTTGAATGGGGACAGGTCTTGGATGGGTTTTTAAGGGTGATTAAACGCTGAGTCCCCATGAGCAGGACGAGACAGAACTCAACATGATACAAGGCATGAGAACATCAATGTGCACAGAAGGAATGGTGCGGGAAGGAGTCTTGTAGGGGAAAATATCTGCTCTTGGGGATGGATGGCATGAAAGGGGCCTCAGTGGGTGGCCTCTTGCAATGGCAGGATCATCCTGTGGGATCTGTGGTCCTTGGGTACCCTGAGGTTGCCCCTACCTGTGGTGGGTGCTTTCCTGGTGACACCTTCCTAGCCCAAGAGGGAAGAAAATGAATCCTTCCTTTCTTCCCACTCACCCCCCGTACATAGGCTATAAGCCTCCTATTCTGATTTTGGTAGCAAGTTATCAAAGAAAGAGATTTATGCAAGGTCATTAATATGGTTACGCTTTGTGTCCCCACCAAATCTCATCTTGAATTGTAATCTCCATAATCACCATAATCCTCATGTATCAAGGGAGAGACCAGGGGAAGTCAATTGAATCATGGGGGTGGTTCCCCATGCTGGTCTCCTGATGGTGAGTTCTCAGGAGAGCTGATGGTTTTATAAGGGGCCCTTCTCCCTTCGCTGGGCACTCTTCTCCTTCCTGCTGCCTTGCGAAGAAGGTGTTTTGATTCCCCTTCACCTTCTACCATGATTGTAAGTTTCCTGACGCCTCCCCAGCCATACAGAGTTGTGAGTCAATTAAATATCCTCCCTTTGTAAATTGCCCAGTCTTTAGAGCAGTATAAAAACACGTTAAAATAGTCATGAAGGCTAGAGACGGGGATCACTCTTAGAGGCTGCATAGCACGGAAGGTGTATACATGTGTTGAGGTCATCTCTTGTTTGTCAGACTGTCCTTACAGCATTGGTTTGATTTTCTTGTTTGTTTTGTTGTATATCTTCAACTTTTAATTGACATTTTAATTTATTTTGTTTTATTTTACAGATGTTTTCTGCTCTTTGGCTGCACACTAATTGAAGAACTCTGTGTGCATAACAAGGCTTGAAGAGCAGAGAGTTTTATTGGGTTATTTGATTATTTGTGTCACTAGGGTATCGCAGATTCTCATGTTTTCTTCCTTTCCTTTTTTCATCTTTTATTCTTGTTTTTCATCCTTTCTCCCAGAGGTTGGGCTTTCTACAGAGGAAGTTTTTAATCTTCTGATTGAAAGGACTGTGTAATCCTCAATGATTTTTTCAAAGCCTGCTGAGGGAATAGAGCTGACATCAGGGTAGCTCTCACCACTCGGTTGATAGACTTCTCAGACTATGCCTATTTGTGTAAGGTACCCCACTCGCATCTGTGCAAAGTTTTCCCATTTTCATATTTCTCGTGTTTTACTGACTGCAAGGAATAGGCGCTAATATTTTCTCTTGCTTTGGAGGGAGAATTTTCTTTCTACATTGATAGAAAATTTTGTCTGCATGTTAAGCAGACTTCCAAATAATAATTGTCTGCTTCACTTTTCCATCAACTCTGTGATGACTACTTCTTTTAATTTGTACATGATTTTGGAATTCATTTATACAAATCAGGATTCTTCCATGATTATTGCAGGAAGGCTTACCTTTATGAATTTTCTAAATAATTACCTTTTATCTATTCCCTTTCCAGACTTACTGATATTGTTCCTATTATCTTGTTTTTGTAATTCTTTGTTTATGTTTTCTTATTTTATAACTTTATTATTATTTTATTGAGTCTTAGAGGAGGATGGAGGTAAACCCACATGTTCAATGCAACTGTTTTTTCTAGATGCCATTACTGGTTTTATTATATTCAGCTTCAAATTACTTTGTGCATCTCTACAAAATTAATGTTCCATTGCTTTATTCATGTCTTGCTTAATAAATTTTAAAGCACCACTAGTATCTACAGGACAAGATTCAAATGTCTTTCTTCTGGAACCACTTTCTGCCCCAGCTTTTGATTCATATTTTGCCAAGCCTGGCATTGAATATTCACTTTCATACATTGGCTAATGCCATAGTCCCTTCCACAAATTACCCTTTACCTTTTCTCTGCCATGGTCTGGACAAATGTGCAATTCCCGTTTACAATTGCAGGTCTCTGGAGGTGTTAATTTATTTGCTCAATGTCGAATAACTAATAAGTCTCATAGCCAAAATTTGTGCCTAGAACTGTAACAGTAGGTAGCTAGTCAGGCATGAGCAGCACAGAAGAGGGCTCCTCATCCCCCTCAACACACACACTAGGAATGTCAGGCAACCATCAGGTGAGGGTCAGGTGGTTGTCGACTGTGTCTCTAAAATAAAAATTAATCATAGATGGCACCAGGGAAAGCCTGTCTCCAAATAGATAGAAAATGCCTAAAATTGGTGATTAGCAGCTTCCCATTAAGATCTCAGGAATTGGGCATATGGGCTCAAGCATGTGCATGAAGAAGCAAAATTGTGTGGTTTAACTGGTATCTGACCTTCCTCTAGGAATGCTGGACTGGTGGGAAGAATGCTTCAACTGAGCATGTGTACAACTCCAGTAAACACACTGTGCATACTCCCGTCCCAAGTGCTACCAGGCCACTGCGCATGTAGACAGCCCACCCCAAGGAAAGAATCAGAAGAGAAAGGATGCGAGACCTGGGAAGTGTGCCAATATATAAAACCCCAAGTCAAATGTTAAACTAAGCACTTGATCTCTCAAGTCACTGATTGGCCCCTTTCCAAGTATACTTTACTTCTTTTCATTCCTGCTCTAAAACTTGCCTCAGTCTCTCCTTCCGCCTTATGCCTCCTTGGTCAAATTATTTCTTCTGAGTAGGCAAGAATTGAGGTTTTTGCAGACCCATATGGATTCTTTGCCAGTAACAGAACCACTGCTTTTATTCTAGAACAACTCATTCTTTGCATTCTAACAAGATGCTCTGTAACTCATTTTCAAGTCTGAAACCACCTAGATTGCACCTTTACGATATTAATACAGTATTTTAAAAAACAAGATGTAAACATGAGTTTTGTGAAAATAAAAATTCTCTGAAGTTCACGTTTGAAGGCAGAAATCGCATATATGGTGGTGGGGGTTGAGATTAGCATGAGAGAAAATTCTTTAGGAACAAAAAAACCTGATTATTCCTGCCATTGGTGATTATTCACGCCCCATGTTGTTGTAGACATTTCATTCTGAGTAAAACCCAGTTATCAGATTTGTTGTATAACTGCGTGCCCGTCTGTAAATAAATTATATTAATTGAAAATCATAACATCAGTTTTATCTAACATTTTGGGATATGAGTGTATCTCCAATTTTTTAATTTGATTCTTTTTCATTTATTTATTTTTAATTTTTATGTGTACATAGAAGGAATATGTATTTATGAGGTACATGAGATGTTTTGATACAGGCATGCAATGTCAAATAAGTACATCAAGAAGAATGGGATATCCATCCCCTCAAGTATTTGCCCTTGGGTTACAAATAATGCAATTACACTCTTTAAGTTATTTTAACGTTGACTATAGTCACCTTATTATGCTCTCTAATAGTGGATCTTATCCATTCTTTCTATTTCTTTTTGCACCCATTAACCATCCCCACCTTCCCCAAGCCCCGCACTACCCTCCCAGCCTCTAGTAACCATCCTTTAAACTCTCTATGTTCATGAGTTCAATTATTTTGATTTTTAGATCCCACGAGTAAGTGACAACATGCAATGTTTGTTTCTCTGTGCCTGGATTATTTCACTTAAAATAATGATGTCCAATTTCTTCCATGTTGTTGCAAATGACTAGATCTCATTCATTTTTGTGGCTGAATAGTGCTTCATTGTGTATATATACCACATTTTCTTTATCCAGTAATCTGTTGAAGGAGACATAGGTTGCTTCCAAATCTTAGTTATTGCACAAAGTGCTGCAACAAACATAGGACAGATACCTTTTCTCATGTACTGATTTCCTTTCTTCCGGGTATACACCCAACAGTCAGATTGTTGGATCATATGCTGACTCAGTGTTTAGCTTTTTTGAGTAATCTCCAAACCGTGGTCCATAGTGGTCGTACTAATTTACATTCTCGCCAGCAGTGTATGAGGAGTCCCTTTTCTCAACATCTTCAACAGCATTTGTTATTGCCTCTTTTGGATACAATTCATTTTAACTGCAGGTAAAATGATATCTTCTTGAAATTTTTTTTATTTTCATTTCTCTGATATTCAATGATACGAAGTTTTCATATGTATGTTTGCCATTTGTATGTCTTCTTTTGAGACATGTCTTCATATATTTTGCCCATTTTTTATTCAAGTTATTAGATTTTTTTTCCTATAGAGTTGTTTGAGCTCCTTATATATTCCGGTTAGTAATCCCTTGTCAGAGTGGTAGTTTGCAAATAACTTTCTCCCATTCTGTGAGTTGTCTCTTCACTCTGTAGATTGTATCCTTTGCTCTGCAGAAGCTTTTTAACTCGATGTGACCCATTTTGTCCATGCTGGTTTTGGTTACCTGTGCTTGGGTGGTATTGTTCAAGAAATCTTTGCCAAGACAAATGTCCTGAAGACTTCCCCAATATTTTCTGATAGGAGTTTCATAGTTTTGGATCTTGGATTTAAGTCTTTAATCCATTTTGATTTGATTTTTGTACGTGGTGAATATATGAATATTCAGTTTTCCCAGCAGCATTTATTAAAGAGACAGTCTTTCCCCCAGTGTATATTCCTGGTATCTTTATCAAAATGAGTTCACTGTGGGTGTCTCACTTTTCTGAGTTCTCTACTCTTTTCCATCAGTCTACATGTCTACTTGTATGCCAGTAACGTGATGTTTTGATTGTTATAGCTCTGTAGCCTAATTTGAAGTCAGTTTATGTGATTTCTCTTGTTTGGTTCTTTTCTCTCAGGAGAGCTTTAGCTATTCTGGGTCTTTTGCCATTTCATATAAATTAGTGACTTGTCTTCTCTATTTATATAAAGAATTAAACTGGTATTTTGACAGCAACTGAATTGACTCTAGATTGCTTTTGGTAGTATGAACTTTTAACGTATTGAATCTTCTGATAGATGAACATGGAATGTTTTTCCATTTTTGGAATCCTTTTTAATTTTTTTATCAGTGTTTTATAGTTTTATTATAGAGACCTTTCACTTCTTTGGTTAATCCCTAGGTATTTAATTTTGTGCATTGCTATTGTAAATGGGATTCCCTTGTTATTTTCTTTTCACATTGTTCACCGTTGGCATAATGTTACTGATTTTGGTATCCTGAAACTTTACTGAATTTGTTAATCAGTTCTGATAGTTTTGTTGTGGAGTCTTTAGTTTTTTTCAAGTATAAGATTATACCACCTGCAAACCAGAATAATTTGACTTCTTCCTTTCCAATTTTGATGCCCTTTATACCTTTATCTTGTCTGATTGCTCTAGCTTGGAATTTCAGGACTATGTTGAAAAACAGTGTTGAAAGTGGGCATCCTTGTCATGTTCCAGATCTTAGAGGAAAGGCTTTCAGTTCTTCCTCATTCAGTTTGATACTAGCTGTGGGTCTGAATATATGGCTTTTTTCCATTGAGTAATGTTCCTTCTATCCCAGTTTTTTGAGGGTTTTTATTGTGAAGGGATGTTGAACTTTATCAAATGCTTTTTCAGCATCAATTGAAATGGTTGTATGGGTTTTACCCTTCATTCTATTGGTATGATGTATTGCACTGATTGATTTGCATATGTTGAACAATCCTTGTATCCCAGAGATAAATCCCCCTTGGTCATGATGAAATAACTTTCTAATATAGTGTTGAATTTGGTTTGCTAGAATTTTGTTGGAGATTATTGATTCAATATCCATCAGAGATATTGGCCTGTAGTTTTCTTTCTTTGATGTGTCTTTGTCTGGTTTAGATATCAGTGTAATACTGGCCTTTCTTAATGACTTTGAAAGTATTTTCTCCTCCTCTATTTTTTGAAATAGTTTGAGAAGGATTGGTATTAGTTCTTTAAGTGTTTGGTAGAATTCAGCAGTGAAGCCATCATGTCCTGGACTTTTCTTTATTGGGAGACTTTATTATGGCTTTGATCTCATTACATTTTATTGATCTGTTCAGGTTTTTTATTTCCTTCTGGTTCAATCTTGGTCAGCTGTATTTATCTAGGTATTCATTTATTCTAGATTGTTCAATTTATTGGCATATAGTTGCTCATAGCAGCCACTAATGATCCTTTGATTTCTGCAGTATCAGTTACAAAGTCTTCTTACATATATCTGGATTTATTTGAAAGTGGTATATCCATTAAATATATAGACTTCCATGTAACAGTGCAGGAAGGGTGTGTTTGGATGGATAGATAGATAGATAGATGTATCTCTATATATACACACCAATGATAATCATAATCATGGCATTTTTACAGGATAATTCATCAGAATAAGTTTCTATAAATTCTCAAATAATTGATGATGATTAGCTCTTATTTATTATTTAATATGTACCCAAAATTTAAAGTATCTTTGTCATTTTTTCCCCACTAAGCAGTACCTGGGGTACATTTTATTTTCCCATTTAATAACTAACAAACATATGTAAGTAGTCATACTAACCACGTTTGATTTTTTTTCCCTATGTTGCATTACTATTAAGTGATAGAGGCAGAATTTTGCCTCTCACAATCTGAAGTTAAAGCAGCATTTCTTTAATTACAGGCTGTGAGAGATTGGTTGAAGGGTAAAAGGTTTCATTCAGTCAGACAGGAGAAATAAGTACTGGAGATCCATTGTACAGTATGGTGATCATAATTAATAATAATGTATAATATACTTAAAATTGTTCAGAGTGGATTTGAAATGTTCTCATCAAAAAATGATAAATATGTGAGGTGATGAATATGATTATTAGTTTGATTTAATCATACCACTATGTGTATGTTCCTGTTTGTTTACATATAAATCAAAACAGCACATTGTATACCAAAGATATATGTAATTTGTAATTTATCAATTAAAAATAATTATTTATTTTAGAAAAAACCGTAATTCCCAACTACTATGCTACGTTCCTGAAATTAGAAATAGTGGTCCATCTACTGCCTCTAGAATTAGCTTACCCTGTGAAGAACAATGTCCAGGTTTTAGTGTCCTTTTAAGGGAAACAACATTTAATTGGTGAATTATGTCCCCCTCTCTCAAAAACATCTTAAAATTCCTGTAATATTACATGCAGAAATTGGTAACCTCACAGACAAAAAGAAGATGTTAATATACCCTTGGAGAATTACACTAGAGAAAATGTGTTTATCTTACATTAAAGGTAAGTACTGAAACTTAGAATACTATTAATCTTTATATCTAGGTGTGCATTTCCAGTCAATTTTATATTGGATTTTATAATCATTTTGATTTTGCGTATCAGTTAACTAATTAATGTAAAGATTACATAAACTATATGATCGATTAGGAAATTGTGGTGCCTAGATATATGTCATTCACAAAAGATAAACTGATGACTGGCTATTATGATTCTTACTTTACCAAGTAACAAATTTAGCATCATGAAATCTGTAGTTAGTTTACTTCTGCACATAATAACATTAAAATTTTTCTAAATAATGTTTCTCCAACTTTTTATATAATGTGTAAAGGACCAAATTTCAAGCCACTGCTACATCTTGCCTGTTAATTAGAAAATATCTTGGATTTATAGTTATGTACTAATCACAAAGTCTTTCTTAGAGAAGTATTAAAAGTGATTTTATATTATATAATGTTATTTATTAAATCCTATGTGATGTTCTCCCCACAACTAGTGTCTTCATAGTTTATTATTTTCTCTCTTTTCTTAAGTCGGAATTGTCAAGGGTTATGTCATATTATATCAAGATAGTTGACCATAATTTTAGATATTAGGCTGAGACATATCAGGACAGGTAACATTTCAGTATAATTCAATGAAATATAAAGATATTTATATAATTAGGAATTAAGGAAAGAAGCATGAGAGAGGCTGCATAAAGGAAATTTCTCTCAGATAATCTTTATAAGCATGGAAAATATACTTTTTAACAAAACTTAAGACAATGCAAAATGATAATATTCCATTTTTAAATGAATGTTCACTTTTATAAAGTCTTATGTAAGTAATTGTAGATAATGGCTCAGGCAACATTTTAGTACCATTGCCTTTACGTTTTGAAATTTTGATATGTTTCTTTAGGAGGGATGGATGTGGTAATGCTACCAAGATTTTTTTTAATACAATGTACTAAAATGTTTAATATATAGAACATAATATTTGGAACTATGAACTTATGAGTAACATTAAAAGGGAAAACTGTTAAAAATAATGAATAATTTGATTATAAGTTATTTTTTAAGAAGCAGAATCATCAATAAAATTTTGAAATAGAGAATGGACCCAAACAGCAAAATTAGTTTAGAGATTTAAAGAACATCTTTCAGGTATTATTAGCTGTCTCTTGAAAGATATCTGCTTGCAATGCAACCACAGTCTTATAGATGTGTACAGTTCAACATACCTTCTTGGAGGAGAGACACATCTCAATATTTTTGGACAGAAAAAATCCATTTTGTTATTATGGAACTTCAGAACATATTTCAGAAGAACTCAACATAATATATGCCAATTTTAACATTTATTAAATTAAGAAAATATTTTATACATAAAAATTTCCAGTGTTTAACTTCAAATGCTAGTTTTATAATCCTCAACAGAAAGGATATTAGGAGAACACAGTTTTAAATATATCACTACTACTCATGTTTTGTCACTGAAATATACTTGTAACAGAACATTTATTTAGGAACATTTTGCAGAGTAATTTTTAAAATTTATTATTATTTTTTTAAGACGGAGTCTCACTTTGCTGCCCAGGCTGGAGTGCAGTGGCGCCATGTCAGCTCACCACAACCTTAATTTCACGGGTTCAAGCGATTCTCGTGCCTCAGCTTCCCAAGTAGCTGGGACTACAGGCATGTGCCACCATGCCTAGCTAATTTTCGTATTTTTTTTAGTAGAGACGGGGTTTCATCATGTTGGCCAGGATGGTCTTGAACTCTTGACCTCAAGTGATCTGCCCGTCTTAACCTGCCAAAGGCTTTTGCATAGTAATCTGTATGTGCCCACTTTTCGTTTTATTATTACCTTTTGTTTTATTTTGTTTGGTTTGGTTTACTTATTAGCCAGAATATTGTGTTTGGTAATTAATATTTCATTCTTTTGAGAAAATCAAATAAGAGCAAACAATACAAATCTACTCTCAGAAACAGTGACATCCTCTACTATGTGGTCTGTGTAAAATAATTTATATTTCACTATATGTCTTGTATGCTGAAAAATCACCTTTTAATAATGAATAGGGCAGAGTCATATCATCTCTGTCAATTGAGAAATTTAATATACTTGTTAGGTTACATGCCAAGCTAAAATGGAAACCCAAAAATAACTTATTTAATATTTATATGTTTATTTTGAACCAAGAAAATATTTCCATATCATACACATCAGAATTATTGAAAGAGGCACTTTTTATAGAAATTAACTTTTAAAATTAAATCCTCTTTCCTACTCCAAATTTTTCCACTTAATTCCAGAAATACCTTACATAAAATATCCACTGGTCTACTCACATGACAGCAACTTTTATTGCAAGAGGATATGCCAGAGTTTGATTTGTTATTATGTCACACTTATGACTCACCTCTTAGGGTAGCACAATTGTCATGTTAACTGTGTGCTTTTCAATTTACTCTTAAGCAGGAAATAAAAGAATGTCCAGCTGAGAGATTGCCAGGGGTGTTGAAATGAGTCATATGCATTAGCAGGCATTATTTACTCATAAATCCCATATTTACTGGGAGCATTTTGCAATCCCAGAAGGTGATCATAAAGTTATTTTGGCTATGTGTTGGATCAGTAGCAAACAGGAATTGCTATTATGAAATCATTGCACTGAAGTGTGTCTGATGCCTGAAATAGATCCTCATATTTAAAAGAACATCGAGGACTAAGAAGGCACTTACCAAGCTACTTGATACAAATATGAAAAATGGCTAAGTACTCTTTCAAAAATTTATATTGATTTTGTAGGTACATTTCACATGAATACTCGATTCTTTTAGCTGCTTCAGAATAGCTTGAGCTAATTCCACATCAATTTCATATCATCAGTGTAGCATCCTGTGTTATTCCAGTGACGCTTGGCAAGAACTAATGTATCTCCTCTTGAGCCATCTGCTATTAATTTTGAAGCTAAGCTACTCCAGAATTTCACTCATCTGGAACCTAGGGGCAACACACAGACACAGACACAAACACACTAACACACACACATGCACCCACAGCGAGAGAGACACATACAGACACACACACACTTTTCCAAATATTGGAGGGTAAAAATATTAAACTAGTCATCTATAAAGTAGAGTATTTCCTATGCAGCAAATGGTAGTGTAATCAATTATACATGTGCTGTATTTCGAAGTCCATTTTGAAGCATATGTGTTGACTGATTTGTCAAGGGTCTTAAACATAATCATTAATCTAAATCATTTATCTTCTGAAAATCTGTTCGAGTGAGACGTTATTAAAAACATTTTGTATAAGAAAATTTGTTGCAGTGCTACTAATAGAAAACATAAATCAGAAATATAGTAATGGTAACAATAATAACAAATTATTAATATTTATTGGGCTCTATATGATTGACCGATGTCTATGCCTTGCTCTGTATTATTTAATCTTGTCAACAACCTAATAAATTAGGTTCAAGTATTACATGCATTTTGAAAATGAAGTAACAGTGCATATGTTTGAGCACAAACAAATCTGACTTTTTAAATATTCATGAATTAGAGAATGCTAATGTTATTTAAACTATATTGCAAAAGTTTTTACTAATAATCTTTATTATAAAACAATTGACTGTTTATATGCATATTTTGCATTAATCTTACTTTATAGCTAAAATATAATCAACCATTTTCTGTCCCCAATTCCATTAAACAATATGCGAGATGAATATATTCTCATTCTTGAGATTTTCCACCATCTCTAGGCAAGGCTGAATCTTTGGATGGGTGACTAGCACAGTTGCACAGGCCTCAACTCTTAGAAGGGTCTGCACTTAGAGTTTAATAATCTTCATTGTGGGTTTTTAATTCTTTTCTTTTTTATTTTTTGGCAGAACCTTGCTCTGTTTCCAGGCTGGAGTGCAATGACATGATTTCAGCTTATTGCAACCTCCGCCTCCCAGGTTCAAGTGATTCCCCTGCCTCAGTCTCCCAAGTAGCTGATACTATAGGCACACGCCACCACATCCAGCTAATTTTTTGTATTTTAGTAGAGATAGAGTTTCACCATGTTGGCCAGGATGGCCTCAATCTCCTGACCTCATGATCTGCGCGCCTCAGCCTCCCGAAGTGCTGGGATTACAGGCATGAGCCACCAAGCCTGGCCTACTTCTTAATGTTGTCTCTGAATTTGTATTTTTAAGTAAATTCTGATTGGATAATGCATCATGTGTCCAGGACTTGAAGCTGCTACTCCCTTATTATTCTGCCACCTGAAATTTTGCAACTCACAGGGTGCCAGCCTTGCTGCTCTGCCCATTGATCTCTGCCACCCTCCATACCTGGTATGAGTTACCACTGGAAGTAGTCTGTGGCAGCAGCAGCCTTTGCCTTATTCTGACAGTGCCAAAGTGGGTTTGGTGGGTGACTCAGCTCAGTTGAACCTCTTGCCAACTCCCTACACAGGTGCAGAGTGCATCTGAGTGTGGAGGTTGTTGACTCTTATGACATGAGAAGTGCAATGTGGACATAAAATTGTGAATGATGTGACTATTCCAACAACACAAACACACACTGGCAAGGATCTGTTTCGCTAACAAAGCTACACAACTGCAGCAGAAAAGCTCCATGGAGGAAGAACTACAGTGCAAATAAAGGTTTCCAGCTGCCAATGATTCTAACAAAGTGGAGGAAGGGTCACAGCAGGTCCCTCAGAAAGCTTCCCCAGCCGCTTTCATGAAATTAACACCCTTCACTATTTTCTCTTCCAAAAGGTAAGGATTTTCTCTTTAATATCTCATGCCTCTTCCAGCTTTATTACTCTGTGATTATGTGTTCATTTTTAAGGCATAATAAATAAGAAAAAAATGAGATTATTTGAGTTTACTTTTTCTAAAAGTTCATTCTAGATGCAATAAAGTTAGTAAAACCCAGTAAAAATGCTATATAATATATATACTCTTTAAGAAAAAATGCTTAACATTTTTACCCCTTTAATTTGCTTTCATGATTCCACGCATTTTGTTGTACTTATCATGGCAAAATTTATTTGTGAAGTATATATCATAAAGTCTTGCTCTATGCTCAACAAACTTTAGTTAACTTTTAACTTTCAACATAACATTAGATATTCACCTCTCCATTTGTTGGGAGTTAAATTGTCATTGCTCATTTGCTTTTTTATCTAAATTAAGATTTTCTTTAACTCGACACAATAAACGCCATATATGCCAAGCCCACAGCTAACATCATACTCAGCTGCGAAAAGCTGAAACATTATCCTCTAAGATCAGGAAGAAGTCAAATATGCCCACTTTCCCTTTTTCTGTCAACATTGAAAGGGAAGTCCTAGCCTGAGAAATGAGGTAAGAGAAAAAACTACAGGCATCTACATTGTAATAGAAGTTAAATCGTCCTTGTTTGCAGACACATGATCTTATATATAGAAAACTCTAAAGACTCCACAAAAAAAACTGTTAGAACTAATAAGCAAATACAGTAAAGTTGCAGAATAAAAAACAAAAATCACCTGTGTTTCTATGCACTACAGAGAAACTGAAAAGGAAATAATTAATCTAATTTAATAACCACATCAAGAAAAATAAAGTACTTAAGGAAAAAATTTAACAAAGATGGTAAAAAAAACCTTGTACACTGAAAACTACCCAAAACAATCTATGTATTCAATCCATAGCTATCAAAGTTCCAATGACAGTTTTTTATAGAACTAGAAAAACAATCCTAAAATTTGTATGAAGCCACAAAAAACTCTGACTAGCCAAAGCAATGTTGAGCAAAAAGAACAAAGCTGATTGCATCACATTGCTTAATTTCAAATCTAAAACAAAGCCATAGTAATCTGATCAGTATGGTACTGTTATAAAAATAAGACACATAGACCAATGGAACAGAATAGAGGACCCAGAAATAATTTTATGAATTTACAGTTAATTGATTTCTGACAAAGGTTCCAGTAACACACAATGGAGAAAGGATCGTCTTTTCAATAAATGATGCTGAGAAATGCTAAGTGTGATGTAAAATGTTCACACCAGAAAAATAATAACTGAGGTATTACATATTTCAATCAGCTAGATTTAAATATTCCACAATGTATATACATGGAAAAACATCATGTACTTGATAAATATATACAATTATATCTGTTAATTTAAAATAAATGAATTAGAGGAAAATAAACGATACTGGGAAAGCTGGATATTCACATGCAGAAGAATAACATTAGACTCTTATAACACAGAAAAACAATCAAATCAAAATATATTAAAGACTTAAATTTCAGACCTGAAACTGTAAAATTACTAGAAGTAAATAGAGGGAGAAATAAAGCTCCATGACACTGACTTAAGTAATAAATTTTTTGGAGCTGAGTCTGTAAGTACTAGCAACAAAAGCAAAGTACACAAATGGGATTCACAAACTGAAAAGCTCTGCACAGAAAAGGAAACAGTCAACAGAATGAAGAGAAAACTTACAAACGGGAGAAAATATTTGTAAACCGTACATTTAATAAGCTTAATGTTCTATATGTAAGGAATTCAGACAACTCAATAGCAATAAAACAAATAACTTGATTTTTCTAAATGGCCAACAGGTTTATTTAAAAATGTTCAACATTACTAATTATTGGGGAAATTCAAATTACAATCACAATTCAATGATAATCACAATGAGGTAACAGCTCACACCTGTGATTGAAATTCAATTACAATCACAATGAGGTAACACCTGACACCTGTGATTGAAATGCAATTATAATCACAATGAGGTAACACCTCACACCTGTGACTGAAATTCAATTACAATCACAATTAGGTAACACCTCACACCTGTGACTGAAATTCAATTACAATCACAATGAGGTAACACCTCACACCTGGACTGAAATTCCA
>NC_045437.1:20805295-20823209 GCF_002776525.5 Piliocolobus tephrosceles
GGACTGAAATTCCATTACAATCACAATGAGGTAACACCTCACACCTGTTAGAATGGCTAGTCTCAAAAAGACAAACAATGACAAGTGTTAAGAGAGGATGTGGAGAAAAGGGAACTCTTTTACAACTATAGTGAAAAACAGTATAGAGGTTCTTCAAAAACCTAAAAGTAAAACTATCATATGATCCAAATTATTTATTTATATATATATATATATATCCAAAAGAAAGGAAATAAGTATATCAAAGTGAAATCTGTGCTCCCTTGTTTATTGCAACACTATTCACAATAGCAAAGTTATAGAATTAACTTAGTTGTCCAGCAGTGGATGAACAAAAGAAAATGTGGTATATATATGCAATGGAATATTCTTTAGCCATAAGAATAATGAAATCCTGTCATTTGCAATAACAAATTGCATCATTAAACATTATGTTAGATGAAATAAGCCAGGCACAGAAAGAAAAATACCACATGATCTCACTCATACGTAGAATCCCAAAATGTCAAACACATAAAAGTAGAAAGTAGACTAGCATTTACCAGGGACTGAGGTTAGGCGCTAGCCGGGGAGATGTAGGACCAAGGATTCAAATTTTGAGTTAGACAGAAGGAAACATGCAAGCAACCTATTTTATAATATGACAACTATAGTTAATAATAATGTATTTTATGCTTGAAAATTGCTAAGAGAGTAGATTTTAAGTGTTTTCACCCCCAAAAGCTATGTGAGGTAACACATATGTTAAATAACTCAATTTAGTCATTTCACAATACACACATATTTCAAAATGCCACATCATACACAATAAATGTACATGATTTTTATTTGTTAATTTAAAAAGATATAATTTTTAAAAAGATTTGTTCTATTATTTCCCTTTGTTTCTGCTTACATTAATAACTCCTATATTTTATTATATGAATATGTTTTGTTTTCACACACATAAACACACATACACACACAGAATCTTTAACTGAAATGAAGAAGACTTGGCCAGGAAAGAGTTTAGGTTTGGGGAGTTGTTACATATACAAGTGGAAAAGAACAGCTGTTAGATTTGTTTAAATATCTGGAACTTAGAGGAGGAGATGGAGTTGGATAGAGAAATGGGAGTCATCAGAAAATATTTCACAAGTCTCAGAGACTGGATCATTTTGTCTGAGGAGACGGTAAAGAAGGAGTAGTGGAGAGGGCTTAGGGCTCAGCCCTGCGGCACCCTAACAGCATCAGAGTGAAAAGGTTTGTCAAAGGAGACTAAAATGTATTCTGTGTGACCATGGGGGAAAGCCAGAAAACAACCACAAGTGCAAAATCATCTCCCTCGACCCTCCACCAAAACAACAACAACAACAAAACCACCTAAGTGAGTGAGACTCAATGAAAGCTAAAGGAAACATGTTTCAAGAAAAATGGGTTATTTCCAATGCCACTATGAAGTCAAGGATAAATACCAAGTACTGATTACAGGTTCTGGCAAAATTTTAAAATATTTATGAGCCAATTAAGAGTTATTTTAGTGTTTATGATGTCGAAGTTGGATTTGTTGTGATAGAGAATAGGAGGAAATGGAGATCGTACATATTCATAGCTGTTTTGTTTCTAAGTTTTGTTGTAAAAAGTTGAGCCAAATGAGGAGATAACCAGAAATCTATGTGCATTCAACGTACTCTTGTGTATTTTATTTTGCTATTTAAATGGGGGATATTCAGTATGTGTATATGATTATGGACAAAAAAATAGATAATGACTGCAAAACTGAGGTCCATAAAAGGTAAGAAGGGACGGATCCAGCTGTTGGTAGAATGTCTGGATTTAAATCGGGGAGGGCTACTTCCCTGAGTAATAGAAGATGTGTTTGATTATATGAGTTTGGAGGCATGCAGGCTGGGTCTACATGCTTTGTCTGTGAACTATGGTGTGAGGTAATAAATGGTCATGAGGTATGAAACATTCTTCTGGGAAACAGGAAAAGTTACATATGAGGAAACTGTCGGATAATTGTCTAGGTTTATGAAGTTAAAATTTCCAAACGTGATTCATCCTAAATTTGAAGTCAATCCAATCATCATCATGTATTTGGCAATAATCAGCTACTTGGGGTGTAATTCCAGAAAATGGATCAGTAAGTTTACTCCTCCGAGTTTCTAACAGAGGAGTACAAGAGAAGGATGACTCAACAGAAGAACTCAAGAGTGAATCAAGTCAATGTTGAGAGATCTGCTCTGTGCAACCCATGCCAGGTAATAAGATGAAAATCTGAAGGGTGTCATGTCTCTACCTTACATTCCCTCAGTTGACTTCAACTTATAACTACAGGTGCAGTAAACTGTTCACAGGCATGCTGATAGTTTCCTTCCTCAAGTGCCACTGGTTCTCAGCTTATCTGCCTTATCTGCCTTAAGGCTTTCTCTCTCTTTTTTTCCTTTTTTGTTTTTTTTTTTTTTTGGGATGGAGTCTCGCACTGTTGCCCAGGGCTGGAGAGAAAGGGCGTGATCTCAGCTCACTGCAACCTTTGCCTCCCGGGTTCAAACAGGAGACCTCAGCCTACCGCGTAGCTGGGATTACAGGTGCCCACCACCACACCTGGCTAATTTTTTATATTTTTAGTAGAGACAAGATTTCACTATGTTGCCCAGGCTGGTCTCAAACTCCTGACCTCGTGATCCACCTGCCTCGGCCTCCCGAAGTGCTGGGATTCCAGGCGTGAGACACTGCGTGTGGCCAAGGCTTTTTCTAACACTTCAATATTTTTCTCAGCTTATATTCACAATACTTATCACCTGACAATAACAAGAATTGAGCCCCATATACAAATCTCAACTAATGAAATTGTGGAGTCATTGAGTAAATTCACCAACTTCTACACCCTTCTATGGAAAATTCTAAAGTGTGTCTTGCACAGTTCCACAGAGGATCTTCAGGAAGCTTGTGCTGCATTTGTCTATTGTAATACATGGATTATTATTGCACACTGTATTTGCTTCTTCTTTTCTTTAATTCACTTTTCCCACATCCTGAGTTTTTCTTCTTGAAATCACCTCACAAATAAACCACACACACACACCCAAGCACTTAGATTGCAGTGTCTCCTTTAGTGGAATGTCAACCAGGACAGAGTGGTCATGGAAAGTGAAGTGTTGAGGACACTGGATTAAAATAATTGTAGAGGTAAATAATTGATTCGGTTATTGTACTAAACTGTGTAACTTGGAAAGATGGGAAGTGATGCTTGGACGATGATAGATAGAAAAGAGATTTAAGAGGTAGTGAAACTAAGTTTTTACCTCCAAGGAAGGCTTGGAGTGTAACTAAAATGAGTGATTTCTCATGTGTGGCTGGAAAAAAATGGTGATAAGTATTGGTCAGATTATCTATGTGGATACTGACACTGCTAAAATCATAATGGGGTGCCGGGCACGGTGGCTCATGCCTGTAATCCCAGCACTTTGGAAGGCCGAGATGGGTTAATCATTTGAGGTCAGGAGTTCGAAACCAGCCTGACTGACATGGTGAAACCCCATCGCTACTAAAAATACAAAAAAAAAAAAAAAAAATTAGCAGGGTGTGGTGACACAAGCCTGTAGTCCCAGCTACTCGGGAGGCTGAGGCAGGAGAATTACTTGAACCTGGGAGGCGGAGGTTGCAGTAAACCAAGATCGCGCCACTGCACTCCAGCCTGGGTGACAGAGCGAGACTCCATCTCAAAAAATAGTAATAATAATGGGCTTGATGGTTATGATTCAGAGCTAAAATCATAAGTAGAAGATTGGGAATAACAAGAAAGTTTGTAGGGAGCTTAGATAATATTTACTTTATAGAGATAGGACATATGAAGGGGAAAGAAAGAGAAACAGAAAACCACATGCGGGACCAAAGAGGACATCCAAACAACGTAGTCTTCCAAATTCTTTCAGTGTGGGTTTTACAGAAAATGCTTCCACTGTGAATGCTGCAAGAGAACACTGCTAGAAATGAAGGCCTAGTATAGCTGGTCTAGGGCTCTGCCAAGAACTTGGGGGCGGGTGGAGGGGGGCAGCAGCTGAATGTGAGATGAGAGATGAAGACTCTAATGCTACTTGGCTTATCAATAGGAATTAGCAACAACTCTGTGCAACACTATAGGAATTGCAAGCAGCAAAGCGTTCACGGCAAGAGGATGACTCCAGGTTCCTTTTGCAAAAGGAATTTGAAGAGGTCTGGAACAGTAATCTTTACTGTGCTACTAATGCGTTGTGACCCTGGGCTAGGTTCTTAACCTTTATTTTATCTGCTTTAGTTTCTTCAATTTATAAAATGCAGATGAGACAACGTTGTGTGGGTTAATTAGTGTTCCTAAAATATTGAACATTATTAAATGTAGTCAGAAACACTAATTACTCATACTGACAAAGAGGCAAGGTTTGGGGCAGAGGCAACTGCGTTTGTGATAAGAGTATCGAGTGCCCTTTAACCTCTTAATTTCATATGTGTCTTGACTTTCCTAACAAGACGTTTCCTGCTTTGATGTCAATAAACTGAACAAATCTTACTAGCACATGAAGACTGGTATCAGCCAAGTGAATATTTTGTTAATATTCCCTATATAACCCAGTGTAATTAATACTATGCTAATAGACAAAGTGATATAGTAAATAGCGCTTGTGATCTCAGTTCAAAAAAAAATAATTGCAGTGCCCCATAATTGTATGTGTGTGACCGACCTTGGGCTAATTTGAATCTCAGAGCATTTACATGGATTCAATAATAATGACTGAAATATACATGATCATCTCTTATTCAGAGTAGTTGTAAGGCTTCAGTGAAATGGTATTGTCTTAAAGTATTTTTGAACTGCAAATGAATAACTAACTATCATTACTATTTGCTTGTTCTAATTCTTCCCATCAAACTTAAGATTTCTGTGCTTGTCCTTCCTTCCTGTACCTGTGATTGTAAAAAGAGCTACTTTGTCAATTTATTCAGTCATTCATCCATCCGTTTATTCAATGATCAAGTATTATATATCTTAACATGTTGGAATTGAGCCTGAGGTAAAGAAAAATATAATAGGTAGTCCTTGTACTCAAGGGATTCACATGCATTTAAAAATAATTATAATGCATGATGCTGTCATGTTAGTATTATAAATACCACACAGACATGTTACAAAGTCGTACAATCTCAGCAGCTTATAAATATATGCATCTATTATCTCATAGTTTCTTTCTTTCTTTTTTTTTTTTTTTTTTTAGATGGAGTCTCGTTCTGTCGCCAGGCTGGAGTGCAGTGGTGCAATCTCGGCTCACTGCAACCTCTGCTGCCTAGGTTCAAGTGATTCTACTGCCTCAGCCTCCTGAGTAACTGGGATTACAGGGGTGTGCCACCACGCCTGGCTAATTTTTGTATTTTTGGTAGAGACGGGTTCCACCATGTTGGCCAGCCTGTCTTGAACTCCTGACCACAGGTGATCCACCTGCCTCAACCTCCCAAAGTGCTGGGATTACAGGCATGAGTCACTGTGCCCCGCCTCATAGTTTCTGTAGGTCAGGAATCTGGGTATAATTTAGCTGGATATTCTACTGGGAATCACGTAAACCTACAACTAAGGGTCCACCCAGAGTTCATTCTCAGCTAGAGGTTCAACTGGGGATCAATCTACATCTAAACTTCAGGTCATTGGTAGAATTTATTTCCTGGTGACTGTACAATTACTGAAGGCTCTAGCACTTTGTCGGCCGATGGCTAGGGACTGCTCATAGTTCTTAGAAGTTGCTTACAATTTCTTGCCATTTGGGCTTCTTCAACATGACTACTTTCATCATTAAGACAGCATAAAGATTTGTCACCTTAAAGAGAGTCCAATTCCTCTTTTAGGAGCTTTAACCTCATTACATTAGACCTACTTAGGATAATCCCCTTTTTTTGATTCACAGCATAAACTGATTTGTAAAACTTAAATACATCTGCAAAATCCTTGCTCTTTGTCATATTCTATTGGCAGGAAGCAAGACACAGGTCCTGCTCACACTCGGAGGGAGAATATTCTAGATGATGTGAATACCCTGGGACCCACTTCTAGGATCTGTCCACAACAACTGTGAAAGAGTCTGAGTTTCAAAAAAATGAAGTTTAATTAACACTAACAATAAAAACAGAGAACTAACGTTAGGAGGCCTTACATTCTCAAGGTTATGGACTAAAGTAAACAAATACGGGGTTAAATTTCCCTTCTCCAAAATGGTGAGGACGAGCTGTGTTTGATTCTAAACTTTTTTAGGCTTTTGAAATATTAGTATATACATGGTGAGATATCTTGGGGATGGGACCCATGTCTAAACAGGAAATTCACTTATATTTCATATCACCTAAAACACATAGCCTGGACATAATTTATACAATGTCTTAAATAATTTTGTGCATGAAACAAAATATTGACTGTCTTTTGACAGACCCATCACAAGAGGTCAGGTGTGAAATTTTTCACTTGCAACATCATGTCAGCTCTCAGAAAGTTTTGAAATTCAGGGCATTTTAAATTTCAGATTAGAGATGCTCAACCAGTCATTAAATTTTATTAGTTATATAGAATCTATAATCACAATATTATGTAGTAATAATTTAAAAAATAAAGAAGGAAGGGAATAGCAAATGCTCTGAGTAAGTAGGAGGATTGGTTATTTTTTATAGGGTGATCAGTGGTAACCTGTCTGACACAGATATTGTATTAGTCCATTTTCACACTGCTGTAAAGAACTGCCTGAGACTGGGTAATTTATAAAGGAAAGAGGTTTAATTGACTCGCAGTTCAGTATGGCTGCAGAGGCCTCAGGAAACTTACAATCATTGGGGAAGGCAAAGGGGAACAAGGCACCCTCTTCACAAGGCGGCAACAAGGAGAATGAATGCAGGAAGAACTACTAAACGCTTACAAAACCATCAGACCTCATGAGAACCCAGTCCCTATCATGAGAACAGCATGGGGGAAACCGTCTCCATGATCCAATTACCTCCACCTGGTCTCTCCCTTGACACGTGGGGATCATGGGGATTATGAGGATGAGAATTCAAAATGAGATGTGTGCGGGGCCAGTAGGCCTAACCATATCAGATATGTTTAGGCAGATGACTGAAGGAAGCCATGCAAATATCTGGTGGGAGAATATTCCAGGTTGGGAAGTATATTTGATGACATATTCAACTAAGACTTTGAATTTTACTCCAAGAGAAATAGGAAAGCATTGGGAGGGGCCATTAAAAAGGATTGTTCAGACATTGCATATAGAAGGTGACATTGGTAAGAGATAAGGAAGTAGGACTCAGTTATCACATTACTGCAGAGACCCAATTGAAAGGTGAGTTTCACTTGGTGTTTGAATACTTATTAATGAGTGAGTGGTTAAATCTCAGGTACCTTTTCAGGATAAAACTGGCACAGTTTGTGGATAGATTGGTTGTGGATAGGGATGCCAAAGATTCTGCAAGCACAAGAAAGGTGTCATATGCTTAGATGGAAAAATCTTAGTAGAAACTTGCATGAAGCATTCGTTTCTAAGTATTGATCCCTGCATCACCCCATTATTTAGAGAACAGGAAGATTAGGAAAACTACCAAGAAATACAAAATCGAGATGAATCACACAAATAAGGGAGATAATATAACGTGGAGTCCCAGAAGTTGGTGATCAAATATGTACAAAATTGAAGTAATATTATTTAACTTTCTCTTCTTTCTCAGCCACCTGCAGACAGTAGAAAAGTTAGAAGTGTTAGATTAATCATGGTTGTAGTTATGTAGGCATATAGTATAAAGAACGAGGCCAGGCACGGTGGCTCACACCTGTAATCCCAGCACTTTGGGAGGCTGAGGCGAGTGGATCACGAGGTTGGGAGTTTGAGACCAGACTGGCCAATATGGTGACACCCCGTCTCTACTAAAAATACAAAAAGTAGCCAGGCATGGTGGCATGTGCCTGTAGTCCCAGCTACTCGGGAGGTTGAGGTGGGAGAATTGCTTGAACCCGGGAGGCAGAGGTTGCAGTGCGCCGAGGTCAGGCCACTGCACTCCAACCTGGGTGACAGAGCTAGACTCCGTCTCAAAAAAAAAAAAAAAAAATTGAATGATAAGGGGGTTTAAGAGTATATATAAGGGAGTGATTCTTATGGATGACAGATTCACAGTTTGGAAGAAAGGGAAAATAGAACACAGGGATCAGAGGTGACAGACTCTTTGCTTGACCACTCTAATTAGGCTCCTGATCCTTCTCCTAGGTCTATTTGTGCACTCTTCTATAAAATCCAGTGTTAGCAAGAAACACTGCTAAGTCAGGTTAGCAAGAATCTCCTATCCTTGACATCTGAACACCCTCAGTATCTGATCCTCATTCTCAATTATTCCCCATGCGATTTTTGATTACCTAGGTCTGTCTTTGCTAGAATCCTGTTAGTTCAACTGTTATTCTAAGCCTAATTCATGGTGTGGTCTTGGGAGCTGTTCTTGTCTTTGGAATAGAGGCAACCAGAAGGAATAATTGCAGAAATATTGACTTCCTTCATTTCTTCTTTAGCTCTAAATGTATCTCAGATTCTGAAAATGAAACACCATATAATTTCTTTTTCAGATTTATCTTTATTAATTGGAATCAGTAAAGAATTAATAAAATCAAAAGGTACTCTAGTCACGAAGAGGGCAGTGATTTGTCTGACATTGTGAATGGCTTGGCTTTTAATATAAAATACTTTTATGAAAGAAAATGTTGCTGACTTGTGTATAAGGTAATTAACTTTTCAGGCTAGCTTCAAAGCATTTATGTTTCCTTAAAAAATATATTTCTGTTCAACCACTGTGGAAGACAGTGTGGCAATTCCTCAAGGATTTAGAAACAGAAATACCAGATTGACCCTGCAATCCCATTACTGGGTATATACCCAAAGGATTATAAATCATTGTACTGTAAAAACACATGAACATGTATGTTTATTGTGGCACTGTTCACAATAGCAAAGACTTGCAAGCAAGCCAAATGCCCATCAATGATAGACTGGATAAAGAAAATGTGGCATATATACACCATAGAATACTATGCAGCCATAAAAAGTGATGAGTTCATGTCCTTTTTAGGGACATGGATGAAGCTGGAAACCATCATTCTTAGCAAACTAACACAAGAACAGAAAACCAAACACTGCAAGTTCTCACTCGTAAGTGGAATTTGAACAATGAGAACACATGAACACAGGGAGGGGAACATCACACACCAGGGCCTGTCAGGGGGTGGGGGACTTGGGGGGGGATAGCATTAGGAGAAATACCTAATGTAGATGATGGGTTGATGGGTGCAGCAAACCACCACGGCATGTGTATACCTATGTAACAAACCTGCACATCCTGCACATGCACCCCAAAACTTAAAAGTGTAACTTTTAAAAAAGAATATATGTATATATATTTCTGGCCAGGTGCAGTGGCTCCTGACTCTTATCCCAGCACTTTGGGAGGCCCAGATGGGCAGAGAGTTCGAGACCAGCCTGGCAACATGGCAAAGCCTTGTCTCTACAAAAAGTAATAATAATAATAATAAAAAAGCTAGGCCTGATGTGCACTTGTGGTCCCAGCTACTCAGGAGGCTGAGGCAGGAGAATCATTTGAACCCAGGAGGCAGAGGTTGTAGTGAGTTGAGATCATGCCCCAGCACTCCAGCCTGGGTAACAGGGTGAGACTGTGTCTCAAAAAAAAAAAAAAAAAAAAAATACGATTAAAATAAAAATATATTTCTAAGTAATTTTTTTGAATTTTATAAAGCAGGGTCCAGTTATTACAGGTATTACAGAAGCTGTACTTGCTATTCAATAGTATGATGTTTTACTATCTCTGTCCTCTCAATAACTGCTGGTTAGGGATACAAGGACATGGAACTGTAGGAAATTCATAACTGCTTTGCTTTTAAAATCATTATGATGTAGCTGAAAAGGCTTCAGTAGACTGGCTTATCAACGAGAGTCAGGCAAATAGATTGAACTTATACTATAAAATACCTTAGTTCTACCCTTTTTACAATATCTGACAAATCATTCATTTTGCTAGGTTTACAGAGAGTCATTTAGTAAAATGAAAGGCATATCCTATGAATAAAGATTTAATAACTCTCTATGAAAGTCTAGAGCATTATGATACTAACTTCCACTTCCCCTCCCTAGTTGTCTGTGTTCTAGTTAAATGATCTGTTTATCTCTTCATAGATTTTTATCTCAATAAATTGCAAAGTACTAAAAATGGAAGGTGTGACTTATCAAAAGCTTTTTTCAAGGAGCAGGCCTTTAGAATATGAGTGATGATTGAAGTTCATTGGTTTTCCCCTAATATTAAGTATTGTGTTTTTGTTAGTTTTCTTTTTCTTAGTAAGGATGTTGTATGATATATAAGATTTGATAAATTACTTACCCCCTTTATTACAGCCATATCTCAGAGATATTACAGATTTAGTTCTAGGCCACAGCAATAAAGCAGATATTGCATTAAAGCGAGTCACACAACATTTTTGGCTTCCCAATGCATGGCAAATTATGTTTACACTATATTGTAGTTTATTAAGTGTGCAATAGCATTATGTCTACAAAGCAATGTGTAGACCTTACTTTAAAATGATTTGTTAAACCATGTGAGCTTCAGCGAGTCAGAATCTTTTTGCTGGTAGAATGTCTTGCTTCCATATTGATGACTGTTGATTGATCAGAGTGGTGGGTAATGAAGGTTGGAGTAGCTGTGGTAATGTCTTAAAATAAGACAACAATGATGTTTCTCACATTGTTTGTTCCCTTAATGAAAGATTTCTCTGTAGCATTTGATGCTGTTGGCTAGCATTTTACCCATAGTCAAACTTCTTGTCAAATAGGATAAGTTCAATCCTCTCAATTCTGCCACTGCTTTATCAAGCAGGTTTATGGTATTTCTAAAAAAAATGTGTTGTCATTTCAACAATGGTCACAGCCTCTTCACACGAATAGATTTCATCTCAAGAGATCACTTTCTTTGCTTACTCATAAGAGACAACTCTTCATCCGTTCGAGTTTTATCATGAGAGTGATGCAACTCAGTCTCATCCTTAGGTTCCATTCCTCATTCTAAATCTCCTGCTATTTCCACCTCATCTGCAGGTTTTTTTCCTCCACGAAAGTCTTGAATCCCTTAAAGTCATCCGTAAGGGTTGAAAGCAACTTCTTCCCAACTCCTGCTGATGTTAATTTGACCTCTTTCCATGAATCACAAACATTATTAATGCTACTAGAATGATGAATCCTTTTTAGAAGGTTTTCAATGTACTTTGTCCAGATCCATCAGAGGAATTACTGTCTATGGCAACCACACCCTTACAAAATGCATTTCTTCAATAATACGACTTAAAAGTCAAAATTACTCCTTGATCTGTGGGCTACAGGAAATGTGTTAGTAGGCATGAAAACAACATTTATTTCCTTATACATCTCCATCAGTGCTCTTGGGTGACCAGGTACATTTTCAGCAAACAATAATATTTGAAAAGTTAACTTTTTTATGAGCAGTTGGATTGAACAGTACGCTTACAATATTCAGTAAAGGGTGCTGTAAACCAATGGGCTGGCATCCAGCACATCGTTGTTCCTTGGATAGAGTACAGGCAGAGTTGATTTAACGTAATTCTTGAGGGCTCTGGGATTTTGAGGATAGTAAATAAACTTTGGCTTCAACTTAAGGTCACCAGCTTCATTAGACCTTAACAAGAAATTTGGTCTTTGCTTTGAAGCTTTGAAGTCAGGCATTGACTTCTCTCTAGTTATGAAAGTCATAGATGGCATCTTCTTCCAACAGAAGGCTGATATTTTGTCTATCTTGAAAATCTGTTGATTAGTGTAGTTTCCATCGTCAATGATCTTAGGTAAATCTTCTGGATAAGTTGTTGGAGCTTCTGTGTCACCACTTACTGCTTCACCTTGCACTGCTACGTCTTGGAGATGGCTTCTTTTCTTAAACCTTATGAACCAATCTCTTCTAGTTTCCCACTATTTTGTCTGTAGCCAGACCACTAAAGCTTTCTCTAGATCAGCATTAAGAATGTGTTCACTGAAATATTACTTTTAATTCTCTTTAAGAATTTTTCATTTTCATTCACAACTTGTTTACTTGTTTGGCACACCAGGCCTAGCTTTAGGCTTAGCTCCACTTTTAACATGGTTTCTGGCTGGGCCCAGTGGCTCACACCTGTAATTCCAGCACTTTGGGAGGCCAAGGCAGGTATATCTCCTGAGGTCAGGAGTCCAAGACCAGCCTGGCCAATATGTTGAAATCCCATCTCTACTAAAAATACAAAAGTTAGTCAGGCATGGTGGTGGTTGCCTGTAATCCCAGCACTTTGGGAAGCCAAGGTGGGCAGATTACAAGGTCAAGAGATCGGGACTATCCTGGCCAAAATGGTGAAACCATGTCTCTACTAAAAAATACAAAAATTAGCTGGGCGTGGTGGCATGCCCCTGTAGTCCCAGCTACTCGGGAGGCGGAGGCAGGAGAATTACTTGAACCCTGGAGGCGGAGGTTGTAGTGAGCTGAGATCTCACCATTGCACTCCAAACTGGGTAACAAGAGTGAAATTCTGTCTCAAAAAACCTTGGATGGTTTCCTCACTAAACTTAATGATTTCTAGCTTTTAATTTAACGTGAAAGATGTATGGTCCTTCCTTTTGCTTGAATATTTCAAGGCCATCGTAGAGTGATTAATTGGTATAATTTTAATATTGTTGTGTCTCAGGGAGTAGGGAAGACCAAGAAGAGGAAGGGCTGTTTGGTGGAGCAGCCAGAACACATGTAATATCTATCAAATAAGTTTGCCATCTTATATGCTTTGTGTCCCCCAATCAATGACAATAGTAACACTGAAAATCTCTGATCGCACATCACCATAACTGATATAATGTAGAAAAAAAAAGTTCGAAATATTGTGAGAATCACCAAAGTATAATGCAGAGACACAGAGTGAACCCGTGCTACTGGAAAAATGGTACTGATCTATTATTGCTTGATGCTGGGTTACCACAAACCCTCCATTTGTAAAGAAATGCAATTGCTGTAAAGCACAATAAAGGGCAACACAATAAAATGAGATATACTGATTTATGTTTTTTCACATATTACTCTTTATCTGTGTATTAGGGTTCTCTACAGGGACGGAGCTAATGCATCTAGAAGGACAGAACTATATATGTGTATATATTTGTGTGTATATATATGTGTGTATATATACACACATATAAACATTATATGTATATATATTAACTTGCACGATAACAAGGTCCCACAATAAGCAGCACAATAACAAGGTCCCACAATAGGTTGAGGAGCAAGGACAGCCAGTCCAAGTTCCAAAATTGAAGAATTTGAGTCCAATATTTGAGCGCAGAAAGCATCCAGCATTGCAGAAAGATATAGCCTGGGAAGCTAGGCCAGTCTCTCTTTTCACATTTTTCTGCCTGTTTAAGTTCTAGCCATGCTGCAGCTGATTAGACAGTGCCTACCCAGATTAAGGGTGGGTCTGCCTTTCCCAGTCACTGACTCAAATGTTAATATCCTTTGGCAACACCCTCACAGATACACCTGGGATCAATACTTTGCATCCTTCAATCAATCAAGTTGACCTTCAGTATTAATCATAGCAATCTGATATCAGAATGAACTTAGCTAAACATACTCAGGTTGCCTTTTGGCACACATGTAAAAGGATGAAGTAGAAAGAGTGTTGCTAGCAGTGATTTCTGAGAACTGGAGAGAATCTGAGAGGTACTGAAGGAAAGCAGGTATTATTAGCTAGTGGTGGAGCTGAGGGGCCTCTGCATTCCAGATGATATTTATAATATTTGCTTATGTTTTGTTTTCCTTTCCAAAAATGTGTGTCTCTGAGTTACAACACCATGATTTGTTAAATATAAATTATGCTTCAAGTAATTATCAATAATTGTTAATTACTAATGCAACCTGTACATATTTTTTAAATGTATTTATATTTTATAAATGATTTTTCAATTTTTTTGTTAACTATAATGTACTTGTAATCTTGTAAAAAATTTAGCAAGAGTTTGAATGATGACATTATTTTCTTTATAGTAAATATATCGCGAGTTTTCAGGAGAAAGGACCATTCTAATGTATGCAATTTCCTTGAACTGTTGATGTAAGAATTCATGTGAAAACAGGGGCTTATTGCATCTACTAGATACAAAAGTGTATAATAGTTAAGATGTTGAATGACAAGGTTTGAAATCATAGAGGTGCAGATTAGAATCATGCCTGGATAGAATAAGACTGAGTGCTCAACTAGATATTTATAAAAAATATTTTAAACGTTTTCAAGAAGACAGAAACTTATTAAACATGACATACACAAGAATGCCATAACAAGAAACTGCAGTAAAGGGAATTTTATCTTTCAAACCCTGTTTAAGATGATAAACCAAGTCTGGAATGACCTGTGACCCACACCTAATTATTGCATTTGTTCCACAACCTATTAGGCCTAACTCCAAGAAACATGTTTTGGAAGAATAAAATGAAAAGGAATTTGCAACACCAGAGTTATGAATTAAGCCCGGCTAAATTATCCTCTTTAATTTTACTATGTACCAGTGTGGTGTGTTCAAAGTATTTTATATAATCTGCCCATCAAATACAGTCACACTGAAATGTAGTTATTAGGTCAAAGGCGTGTTGCCAAAAGTGATTCATCACGGAAGAGAAGTGAATATGTTTTTCAAAACTTGCAATTTAAAGTAATAAAAACTCCTTGCATATTAGATATGATCAGTGTGTAAACAAGATAGTCTCCTATTCAAATATGCTTTTAGATGTTTCCTTAAGTAGATGTATCTATTTGGACTTGCTACATTTTCTATAATTTCTTGTCTGAATTAAAGCAATAGCCTTATAATTAGCTGAATTGATTTGATCCTTATCTGTCTTTCATAATTTTTCTAGATGATAGCCAGAAATCTTGTTTAGAAACCTAGGTGAAATCAGGCCAGGTGTGGTGACCCATGCCTGTAATCCCAGCACTCTGAGAGGCTGAGGTGGGTGGATAACTGAGGTCAGGAGTTTGAAACCAGCCTGGCCAACATAGTGAAACTCGGTCTCTACTCAAAAAACAAAAATTAGCTGGGCCTGGTGGTTCACGCCTGTAATCCCAGCTTCCCTGGAGGCTGAGGCAGGAGAATTTTTTGAACCCGAGAAGCAGAGGTTGCTGAAGTTGCAGTGAGCAGAGATCACGCCACTGCAGTCCAGCCTGGGCAACAGAGCGAGACTCTGTCAAAAAAGGGGAGCGGAGGGCAGGGAAAGGGAGGGGAGTGAGGGGAGAAACCTACATGAAATCTTTTCATTCGTTTGCTAAAAACTTTTACTTAGCTCCCTATTTCAGTCTGAGTATAACTCTTCATAATGACTTGACCACCAACGTGATCATGCTGCCCTTAGTTCTCCACATCTTGACTTTTCCTCTGGTTTATTCATCATCTTCCCTAACCACACTGGCCTCATCACAGCTCTCTCCAAATGTTCCATTCAATGTTTTGGTCAAATATCACCAAAAAGAGGCCTGTTCTCATGGGCCTCAATAAATGGCAACCCACCCCCAGGCCCTACCAACAGCTGCAAGCCCTTTCCTTGCTCTACTTTAGCTTTGGCTCCAGAAGGCTCATTGCTTTGTAATGTAACATATCCTATGTGTGTCAGGTGCACTGTTATCTGTCTCCTTGTCACCTCTAGAATATAAGCTCCATAAAGGAGGTGTTTTTGCTTGGTTCATTGATGTATCTTAAGAAAATGGAGTTGAACTTGACTCACTGTAGGCCTTCAATACATACAGTTTTAAGTCGAATTACATAAAAATAGAGAAAAAATGCATGGTTTTGTTTTAATATAAGTAGTGGTATTAAAGTGTTAATTGTCCTAGGAAGCAAATGAGCAAAAGTTATACAATCTACTTTTACATTTCTTTAAAAATGATCAAGTTATATAGAATTGAAAATTCACCTTGGAGGTGTTTTCTGTTGTTTGAATTCTGATGAAGCAGTGTCTTTCTTTCAGCTCACCAAATCAATCAAGCCAAGAAAACCTACAAATCTAAATCCAGACTTTTTACAAAGTACATATTAAATGATCTTTGAAATTAAGCATTAATGATCATGAACAATGGAGGAAGTTTCAAATGCCATGTATCAGAAAGGCCTTCACAAGAAAAATGTCATTTGACTCATTTCAATAAGCATTATTATGTTCAACAAATCAAGGAGTGTTATAATTTAATTTTCATGATTCAGGTTTGCAATTTTCATCTAGTTTAATGTTCACAGGCTATCATAATTTTTGTTCACTTGGTATTATTAAATTAAATTCCTAGGTTATGAAGTTTTTCCTTTAAAATCTTCCTTGCATTTTGCAAATAAATGTTACATGTGGCAGCATTCCAATGAAATATATTGTGCTTTTGCCCCATCAACAGGTTGACAGATTTGCTGCTGAAACAAAATGGGTTGTTCTCTTAGGTTTTTAAACCATATTGAGTATCACACATGAAAAACTGCAAGGGGGGCAATTGGTAGAGTTTCCCCCCTCCTCCTCTTGTGCTTTACATTTCATTGTAATGAGAAATTGAAATATAACTCTCAGCAAGAGCCAACTACAAAATCATTCCTTTCCCTTTTGAATAATGATCTTCTCATAGTAAAAAGTGAAATGATGAAAAGGTTAGAATATGCTTTATATCATTCTTGAAAAGGTTATAATTGCGTCATTATTTGGGTCATTGTCAAAGCAATGCTTTAGTTCTCCATATGTTAACCATATTAGCCATCGGGAAAATATGATATAATATTTGTTTTTGCACTTAAGAATAATATGTTGTTGTGAATCTTTAATATAAATTACTTTCAAATTCAGTTTATGCTCGAATGTTTCTTTCTTTTAATGTCAATCTACTACTTAAACTATTGCCCATGTAAACAAAAATATTTTCTTTTGCATAAAATACGCCTCGCATGGCAAGTTAAACATTGTAATCAGATATAAAGGGTATCAAAATCAATTGCAGGCACTCAATGCAATCTACAGCACTCAATTTGAAGTATCAATCCACAAGTACAAAACAACAAAGTCACTGCAATGATGTCATAGTGATATTTCATAATATTTTCTATTTCTATACTAACAGGAATTCAGAAAATGTTGCTTGGATGTCAGTGTTAAATGCTTCAGCCTTTAAATGAATCATTCATATTTCACAATATATTCAATTCAAGCCAGGAAGTATTAGTATCATAATAAACTACCACCACTCCTTTGCAAGTATAAATAATACACCTGTGTCTTCCACCCCAGTTCAACTACATCTGATTCCATGAGCCTGCATCATTATCACCAAAACCTTCCAGTTGCATTGCTGTCATGTTTGTGTTAAAGAGACTGATGAGGCAGTTTACTGTCAAAACATGTTAGTAAAAATAAATTTAGTTTTTAGAAATGCAAAAAAGAAAAATTCTAATAACTACATGAATAAATCAAAATACTCATCACATGTCAACTAACACTTCCCTTTTTTTTTTTTTTTTTTTTGAGATGGAATTTTGCTCTGTCACCCAGGCTGGAGTGCAGTGATGAGATCTTGGCTCACTGCAAGCTCTGCCTCCCGGATTCACGCCATTCTCCTGCCTCAGCCTCCTGAGTAGCTGGGACTATAGGCACCAACCACCACACCCAGCTAATTTTTGTATTTTCAGTAGAGATGGGGTTTCACCATGTTAGCCAGGATGGTTTCGATCTCCTGACCTTGTGATCTGCCCGCCTTGGCCTCCCAAAGTGCGGGGATTACAGGTGTGAGCCACCACACCAGGCCAACACTTCCCTTTTTTTTTTTTTTTTTTTTTTT
>NC_045437.1:20823309-20843100 GCF_002776525.5 Piliocolobus tephrosceles
TTTTTGTATTTTTTTAGTAGAGACGGGGTTTCACCGTGTTAGCCAGGATGGTCTCGATCTCCTGACCTCGTGATCCACCCGTCTCGGCCTCCCAAAGTGCTGGGATTACAGGCTTGAGCCACCGCGCCCGGCCACACTTCCCATTTTTAACAGAAGGCCTGTGGTGGTGCCAAAATGGTGATTTTTCTATTTAATCATTTTGCTGTATGTTTGTTTTCTTAAATAAGTATTGAGTTCTACATAATCAAAACCAAAGTATTGCCATCTCACCATCCTACTTAATGATATTTTATAGATCTTTAGTAACTTTAAGTCATTTTCAAATGATAAAATTTAATGATTTTTTAGTCTTGGAGAGACACTTGAAAAACTGTTCAAGCCTCAGAAAAGCTCTGCAGTCAAAGAACATTCTATCTGTGGCAGACCATATGTAAAAATGATACGTGCTTGAGGACATAACCTATTAATCATTTTCAATTATCTTTTAAGTAGATCATATTTTCCACCAGATTTATTTATTTGGTCAATTAATAAATATGATTTTTCTGTTTGGTTCTCTCTTCCCACAAGGACATCGACTACAATGCAAGTCATTAGTGTGGGATAAAACCAAACAGAACTTAGAGCCTCCCACAGTGTTTTAGTTAAAAAAAAAAAAAAAAAAAAGTTCTGCTTGATACTTTGCTTTATCTGAGTAGTCTTCTATTCAGCCTAAATATCTTATAGCTAATTTCTACTAATATGTATAGAAACAATATGTATATAGAAACTATATAAACTATATATATATAAACTATATATATATATTTGAGGCAAGGATCTCACTCTGTCATCCACGTTGGAGTGCAGTGGCACTATCTCGGCTCACTGCAACCTGCGCCTCCTGGATTCAAGCTATTCTCAAGCCTCAGCCTCCCAAATAGCTGGGATTACAGGTGCACACCATTATGCCTGGCTAACTTTTTTTTTTTTTTTTTATCGTCAAAGCACTCAGCAAAATGTGGCTTATTTTTTCTTGTATATATTCATGCATTTCACCTTTCAGCTGAACACCCTGTGGAAAACACATCCTTTGGTAACTTATTGGATTTCTACACATACAGGAGGTTTTTCTCAAACATTCAGGCATTTTTGTTCTCCGCAAACATTCTCAGGTGTACTAGTTTTTGTTAATAATACACTTATGACTTTTAGTAGCATTATCCATATTTTTTTCATTTAATCTCCAATGTCTTTGGCACAACTGCCTCTCTACAAAGCATTCAGTTTTTTGGGATGATGCAGGATTTGTTTGATTTTACAAGATGCATAACCCTTCTTAGACCCAATGGTTGGTAATGCACTGTCAGTACAGAAGCCAACACAGTACCTCCGAGAATGAATTTTGTTTTCAGTTATGAATAAAAGTCTAAGTATAATTTTATCTTTTGCTTGTTGTGGCCATCTCTTTGAAACAAGAAAGCATATTTTCAACATTCACCATCATTTAAAAATTCTTCGAATGCTTAGCTTAACAGGTTTTATGGAGTTGGGTGTTTGCTTTGAATGGTTGCGTACCTTCAAAATACATGTTGAAATGTTGTCCTTAATGCAACAGAATTTAGAGGTGAGGATTTTAGGAGGTAATTAGATCATGAGAATTCTGCTCTTATGAATGGAAATCGCATGCCAATAAGAAGACTTGAGGGAGTCTTTGCACCTTTATCCATTTTGCTTTTCTACCACATAAGAATACAGCTTTATGCCCTTCAACCATATGTGGATGTAGCTACAAGGCACCATTGATGAGGAATGTGGCCCTCGCCAGATACTAAATCTGCCAGCATCTTGAATGCTACTAGGGTAGCATGCAACTGTAGTCCCAGCTACTCAGGAGGCTGAGGCAGTAGAATCCCTTGAACCCAGGAGGAGGAGGTTTCAGTGAGCTAAGATCGCACCACTGCATGCAGCCTAGGTGACAGAGCTAGACTCCATCTCAAAAAAATTTACATGTTTTCTATATTTTTATATATGTATAATGTGCATATATGAGCATATGTATATATGTACAGAGCTAGAGAGAGAGAACAGAGGGTGAAGAGATGTACTAATTTTCTATTGCTGTGACAAATTACTGAAAATTTAATGGCTTAAAATAACTAAATTTATTGTCTTATAAGTGTATTATCTTACAGTTCTTCTGGTCAGAAATCTAAAATCTCACTGGGCTAAAATCAGTAGGGCTGCATTCCCTTTGGAAACTCTAGGGATGAATCCATTTCCTTGCCTTTTCCAGCTTCTAGAAGCTGTCTATCTTCCTTAGTCTATGGCACTGTCCTCCATCTTCAAACCCAGCAATGGAGGGTTAAATCCTGACATCATATTACTCTGAAACTGTTTTGTCATCTTACCTCTTTTCCCGACTTTTCTCTTCTGCTTAGTCATCCCATTTTTAAAGACCTTTATAATTACAGTTGACCCTTGAACCACAGGTTCGAACTACGTGGATCTACTCATATGGGAATTTTCTGCCACCTCTGTCACCCCTGAGACAGCAAGACCAACCCCTTCTCTTCCTCCTTTGCCTCAGCCTACTCAGCTGAAGATGACAGGAGAAAGAATTGCATGATGGTCCATTTAATAAATAATAAATATATTTCCTCTTTCTTTATAATTTTCTTGATATCATTTTCTTCTCCAGCTTACTTTATTGTGAGAATACAGTATAGAATATGTGTAATATACCAACTATGTGTTAATCGACTATTTATGTTATTGGTAAGGCTTCTGGTGAACAGTAAGCTATTAGTACCTAAGTGTTTGGGAAGTCAAATGTTACAGTGAAGTTTTGGCTGCATGGGAGTCAACTGAAAATATATGTACAGTTGACTCTTGCACAGTGTGAGGATTAGAGATAGGAAATCCATGATACCGCTCTACCTTAAGATCAACTGATAAGCAAACTTATTCTATCTGCAAATTTAATTTCTCCTTGCCATGTAACCCAGCATATTTACACATTTTGGGGATTAGGACATGGGTATCCTTGGGGGAATCAGCATTCAGCCTAACACAGTATATATTCTACATTTGGGGAAGTGGATTTTCTATAAATGCTTTCTTGTTAAAGTTCCAAGAACATGGCAGGGTGCGGTGGCTCACGTCTGTAATCCCAACACTTTGGGAGGCTGAGGCAGGCAGATCACGAGGTCAGGAGATTGAGACCATCCTGACTAACACGGTGAAACCCTGTCTCTACTAAAAATACAAAAAAATTAGCCTGCCTTGGTGGCCGGTGCCTGTAGTCACAGCTACTTGGGAGGCTGAGGCAGGAGAATGGCATGAACCCAGGAGGTGGAGCTTGCAGTGAGCCGAGATTGTGCCATTGCACTCCAGCCTGGGCTACAGAGTGAGACTCTGTCTCAAAAAAAAAAAAAAAAAAAGAAAAAGAAAAAGAAAAAAGAAAAAAAAGTTCCAACAACACCGGGAGATTGCTGTTGTATATACTTCTACAGAACTGAGAGGTGACAACATGCTAGCACCCCTTGCCCTCGGGCCTCCTCCGCCTCTGCATCCACTCTGCCTGTGCTTGAGGAGCCCTTCAGCCTACTACTGCACTGTGGGAGCCCCTCTCTGGGCTGGCTGAGGCTAGAGCTGGCTCTCTCTGCTTGCCGGGAGGAGTGGAGGGAGAGGCGCTGGTGGGAACCAGGGCTGGGCCCTGCATTCATGGGTCAGTGCGAGTTCCGATGGGTGCGGGCTTGGGGGACCCTGCACTAGGAGTGGCTGGCCTGCCCCGCAGGCCCCGGGCAGTCAGTGAGGGGCTTAGCACCCTGGCCAGCAGCTGCGGAGGGTGCACTGGGTCCCTCAGAACTGCTAGCCCACCTGCGCTGCCCTCGATTTCTTGCAAGGCCTCAGCTGCCTCCCCACAGGGCAGGGCTAGGGACCTGCAGCTTGCCATGCCTGAGACCCCTGCCTCCCCACCCACCACCCCCCCACCCCCACCCCCGCAGTGGGCTCCTGCATGGCCGGAGCATCCCTGATGGGTGTCGCCCCCTGTTCCGTGGTACTTGGTCCCATCTACCGCCCAAGGGCTGAGAAGTGCAGGCATGCAGTCCGCCAGGGCCCTGGTGCAGGATCCACTAGGTGAAGCCAGCTGGCCTCCTGAGTCAGGTGGGGACTTGGAGAACTTTAATGTCTAACTGGAGGATTATATATGCACCAATCAGCACTCTGTGACTAGCTAGGGGTTCTTAGATGTACCAATCAGCACTCTGTATCTCGCTAATCTGATGGGGACTTGGAGAAACTTTATGTCTGGCTTAAGAATTGTAAATACACCAATCAGCACTCTGTGTCTAGCTCAAAGTTTGTAAATGCACCAATCAGTGCTCTCCGTCTAGCTAATCTACTGGAGACTTGGAGAACCTTTATGTCTAGCTAGAGAATTGTAAATGCATCAATCAGCACTCCTTGTCTAGCTCAAGGTTTGTAAATGCAGCAATCAGTGCTCTGTGTCTAGCTAATCTGGTGAGGACTTGGAGAACTTTTATGTCTAGTTAGAGAATTGTAAATGCACCAATCATCACCCTGTCAAACCAGACCAATCAGCTGTCTGTAAAACGGACTAATCAGCTCTCTGTAAAATGGACCAATCATCAGGATGTGGGTGGAGACAGGGGAATAAAAGCAGGCTGCCGGAGCCAGCAGTGGCAACCTGCTTAGGTCTCTTTCCACACTGTGGAAGCTTCGTTCTTTTGCTCTTTACAATAAATCTTGCTGCTGCTCAGTCTTTGGATCCATGCCGCCTTCCTGAGCTGTAACACTCACCACGAAGGTCTGCAGCTTCACTCCTGAAACCAGCGAGACCATGAACCCACCAGAAGGAAGAAACTCTGAACAAGTCCGAACATCAGAAGGAACAACTGCAGATGTGTCGCCTTTAAGAGCTGCATCACTCACCGCGAAGGTCCGCAGCTTCATTCTTGAAGTCAGCGAGACCAAGAACCCACCAATTCTGGACACAGAATTTAGAAGTTTTTCTTAATTCAGGTAAATATCCTAAATATTAAGAACTATAGAGAAAGTCAATTTATTGAAAGGCCAGTTATGAGATGACATATTTGTAAAGCTCATACCAAGTTTACTGGACTACTGTATATTTATGAAAGCATTTTTAAACTGTAAAAAATTAAGTATCTTCTATACCCCTTCATCTAAATTTTCAAAATTCATATGCATATACATATTTCCAAATACTACACATCTTACCTATGTGCATGTACAAAAATACACATACACTTCTATACATATTTAGAAAATATTTTATATATACGTGTATATATAGCACGTGTATGTATATGTGTGTGTATATATACCCACACATATATACATATATATATAGAGAGAGAAAGTCAATTCTCCTTATTCTCATATTTCTGTATTTGAGGCTTTGTATTTGACAGCAGGCTAAGTGGTCTCTTCACTACAATTTACGTACAAAGTCCAAATCAATGCTCACATCACTTTTATGGTCTTTTGTGGACACACTTAGAGCAGTGAAAACTTTGAATTGTCTGATGTGCGTCTTTCCAAGTGAGGTTGAACAAGGTGACAAGCAGGCTGCCCCAGCCAGCAGTGGCAACCTGCTTAGGTCCCGTTCTACACTGTGGAAGCTTCGTTCTTTTGCTCTTTATAATAAATCTTGCTGCTGCTCACTCTTTGGATCCATGCCACCTTCCTGAGCTATAACACTCACCACGAAGGTCTGCAGCTTCACTCCTGAAACCAGCGAGACCATGAACCCACCAGAAGGAAGAAACTCTGAACACGTCCGAACATCAGAAGGAACTGCAGATGTGCCGCCTTTAAGAGCTGCATCACTCACCGCGAAGGTCCGCAGCTTCATTCTTGAAGTCAGCGAGACCAAGAACCCACCAATTCTGGACGCAGAATGTAGAAGTACTTTCTTGTTTTAGCTTTTATACTGCAAAGAAGTGTCATTTTTGAGACCTATTGAGTGTCAAGTTTTTCACATGTATATGCTCTTCGATATTGATTTCACTGTTTAAAATGGTCCCGAAGTGCAGTGCTGATGTGCCGTCTAGTGTTCCTAAGCTCAAGGGTTGTTTTTTTTTTTTTTTTCAAAAATTTGGTCTTGAGGGCTTTCAGGACAGTGGCAACAAACTCTTGCCCTGTCCTTATGCGGCTCCAGGGAATGTGAGCATGGTTTACAGTGTGCCTTTCATAGGATTCTTCATTATTATGGCAAATGCCTGATACCCAGATGTCAACCCATGACAAGGTGTTCCTCTCACAGAAAAGTTGACACTGGGAGATTCTCTTGTGGCTCTTCTCTGATCTGTGTCCAGTTTATTCTTACCAAGATAGCGATTCTGTAAGAGAGCCCTGAGCAGGAAAGAGGTTTGTGTGTGTCAGATGGGTGAGACCTAGAGAATGCAACTCAATAAAACATATGAAATAACAGAAGCGGTTGATTACTTACAGATCCCAGAGAGCAAAGGGCAGCAGGCCTTGCAGTTTCAACAGCAAGAGGGAAGCCATCCAGGAAACACAAGCTCTGCCAGCATGTGGGGAGCAAGAGAGAAAGTGAGGGGCTTGTAGGTCAAAACCTTTATTGGAGTCCAGCATGTTGCCCAAGCATGTTTTTCTCAAAGAGTTCTAATTGATGGCCTGAGTTCCGCGGAATCATTCTGTGACTGAGAAGTGGGCAGTGCTGCATGTCTGCTTTGTCCATGTGGGGTGTGGAGGTCAGTGGGGGTATTCAGCTGGATACAGGTTGTATTCAGCTATCCCATAGAAAAGTGGTCACCTGGATGCAGATGTTTAAGCCAGATATCTGGATCAACCACATGGAAGGACTGGGAGGGAATGGTGAACTAGAAACGGAGTCAAGGGTGACTAAGCCCCAATTCTGCTTTGAGAAAGTAAAACCTAAATTCAGAATAGCTATAAGGCAACATAAAATCATAAGAATGCATCATACTGGGAAGGCTGTGATGCATCTTACAGAAAAAATACATGTGTTAAATAAGCTTGCTCAGACATGAGTTATAGTACTGTTGATAAGTTCAAAGTTTATGCATACTCTATGTCAAATAAGGTGTCATTAAATGTTGGGGTGATCAGACCCAACACCAGGTCGTGGAGGTGACAAAGTCCAGCGGAGTCAAAGGATTGAGAAAAAGTTTGGGAGAGAAAGCTGGGACCAGGGGCCATCGCTACTGTGTGGAGGCTGCGAAGGCCCCGAGCTCTGGGAGCCCATGCTATTTATTGGTAATCCAACACAGAAACAGGTGGTGAGAATGTGGAGGTCAAAAGGACAAGTTGCATTAAGCACATGATTTCCAGCTGTGATGGTTTAGCATTTACTCTGCTACTTGAGATAATAGGGAGCAGGTTCTTTTAACTCAAGATACAATTGATCCTGGGAGAGCAAGGAGCAAGGAGCCAGCAAGTCTAGACACATTCCAGAGCCACAAGCCCTGGATTCTATCCAAGCCACAAGGGATTTTATGCCCTGGGCTTAGATTATGATGCATCAGGGTAGCCTTCCACCCTTTAGCACACAGCTTGGTGTTTCAAAGGCCACAAGGGGTTTTAGACCCTGGGCTCTGGACATGTTCCAAGACTCTTTTACATTATGTCAGACATGCAAGTCCTGCCTCAGCTTCTCCCAACACTCAGCTTTTTCCCAAAAATTAAACGGAAATGCACGTAAAACAAAGTTATGGATTATCAGGTTAAAAAAATGTTATGATCAGAGGCTTACAGGAACCTAACCCTGTATTTCCCATAGAAGCAATAGCTTAGTGTTGGTTATGTAGTGTTTGCAGTGACTTTGAGGCCATAACAATTGGTGAGAATCAACTCTCTGAATTTCACTCTCTCCATTTTTTAAAATCCCTCTCTCTGTCTCTCTCTCTCTCTGTGTGTATATATATATATACATATAAATGTATATATGTAAGCGCTTTGATGTTGATTTTGCTGTTTAAAATGGTCTACTCATCCTGAATTAATAGCATCATGAATGGCTTAGAATTTAGTAACATGATCAGTACGCTTAATTTTCTAAAACAAAAAAATATAGCTAATTAGTAAGCATAAGTAATGATAAAAGGCCAGAAATTAAGGATGATATTAGCTAGGCTCTGTAAAAACTTTACTTCCCTTTTTGCATCATGTAGAAATAGGTTTGTGGGCTGGGCACAGTGGCTCAAGCCTGTAATCCCAGCACTTTGGGAGGCTGAGGTGGGCGTATCAACTGAAGTCACGAGTTAAAACACCAGCCTGACCAATATGGAGAAACCCTGTCTCTACTAAAAATACAAAATTAGCTGGGCATGGTGGTGTATGCCTGTAGTCCCAGCTACTCAGGAGGCTGAGGCAGGAGAATTGTTTGAACTGGGAGGCAGAGTTATGGTGACATTGCTCTATTGCACTCCAGCCTGGGCAACAAGAGCGAAACTCCGTCTCGAAAAAAAAAAAAAGAAAAGAAAAGAAAGAAAGAGCTTTGTGGTGTGTAGAGAAGTGGACTAAAACTTTACTATGGACTAAAACAGAACAGGGTAAAGTTTTACACCAAATGTAATAGAATAAGCTTCGTGCAGTACATAAATGCTGAGAGCTAGGAGAGTATTCTCTGTTTTTTTCTGGTTTCAATAAGCAGGTTTAAATTTCTTTTAAACAAATTATACATACCCATTGTTAAGAGTAAAAGAAGAAAACTCCATCTTCAACACCTCATTGACCCTCTTTAAGTTAAATATTGACTTATTTCATGGCAGGCACAATACACATATGGCAAGAGAAAATAACAGATAAAATAAATGCTAAAATAGAATCACTCTTTCCTCTAATCCATTTAATTTAATACTATAAAGCCGCTGCCAAATATGTTTAAATTTTTTTTTCTTTTTGTTTTGACATGGATTCTAGCTCTGTTGCCCAGGCTGAACTGCAGTGGCGTGATCTCAACTCACTGCAACCTCCACATCCAGGGATAAAGCAACTCTCTTGCCTCAGCCTCTTGGGTAGCTGGAACTAAAAGCTGCACAGCCATGCCTGGCTAATTTTTGTATTTTCAGTAGAGACGGGGTTTCACCATGTTGGCCAGGCTGCTCTTGAACTCCTGTCCTCAAGTGATCCTCCCACCTTGGCCTCCCTAAGTGCTGGGATTACAGGCATGAGCCACTGCACCTGGCCTATGTTTAAAATTCTTATATTTGAATTGTTTTCCCTTAGTTTTAAAAATCTAATACATATTTTCAGTATTTGCTTTATATGAAAAGGAGTTTCCTCCTATGATTGTCACCGCTAAAGAAAAAAAAAAAAAATTAGACTAAACAATGTTGTTTTTTCATTTTTAGGGATTTCACAAGTTAAAACATATTAAAGAAAACTTTGAACTTTAGTTTTGTTTTGCTTTTTACTGCCTTGGGCTAATGTGGTTTCAAATTCCATTTTAAAGTGAGTTTGATGATTTTATTTAAGAAAAAAGTGCTTCAGGAACCAATTAAAAATCTAGTTTGGGGACCACATTCCAGCTCTGGGAAATAAAGCAATTTAAAGTTAATTCAAGCTACTCTTTCTTCAAAAGCAGAGATCCATCTCCTAGGGAATGTGTTAATCCTTTCGTTTTGGTTAGGTTTAATTTTTCCGTATACTGAGGATTCACCAAAATTTTAAAGACTTATCTGATTAAATCATTTTTATAAGTAAAAATTATTTGTTAGAGGGAATATTATTTCCCATGTTGAGTCCTCAGAAACATGTCTAATCATTTAATTCTAACTTACAAATTTCTGTTTTTATATGTTCAGAGTGCATTAGAATATGAATATCAGAGACCTCCTCTCATTAAAGGTGACTCATGAATAGCACCTTAAAGACTGGACTAAATATTGTATGATGGGAAAAAAGAATGGGAAAGCGTGGGATATGCAGTCTTTTACTTAGGTATGGCACTACATGAGTTCTTAAAAGTGACAAAATATATATGAATAAAATTAAGCTTTCTGAAAGGATGTAATGCTGTGTAATGATTTTGTTGTAAGAGCAATTGATAGTACAATTTTCCTAAACAAGTAGTGATTAATAAAAATTATGGTTAAATATCAATATTGTTTCCTAAAAAACAAATTAGATTTGGAGGGCTAGGGAAAGTACAAAGTGAGTAGTTTAAAGTTATTTACTTCTTGAGTGGAATAATGACAGGCTCTGTAGAGCCATAGTACATTTTTTTGTCTAATTCAGTTTGGTTCATCCAATTTTATTGAACTCCAGATTATCTGTTGGCTGCTTAAACAACTCATAAATTGGTGAAGACATACTTGAAAACCATATGTCAATGTAACATGGCGATTGCTGTGATAAAGACATGCAAAAGGAACTAGCGAAGTACAAATGTGGTAATATAAATTAATTTAGAATTCCGACATAGCTTCCAGAAAGTGAGAACTCCCGATTGTGTCTTGAAAGATAAACAAACTTCTATAAACACAAATGCATTTATACAAATATTTTGAACAAGAACCCATAGAATGGAGAAACAGGAGTCAGGGAACATGGTCTGAAGGAAATTTTAAGAGTGAAATTTGTAGAAAAACTGATACTAAAAGAGGGATCTGGTCAGAATTTCTCCCCATGAACTCTAGTTGGATCATTAAGATAATAGGGTCACTGCAATGTGATTTTTAAAATATGTAAATGATTTTGATATTTATCTTGTTAAGCTGAATATCCAAGAGCAGTTATGACATAAGGAAGAGCTAAAAAGTTGACATTTGGAAATATGAAATTAACAGTGATGATGGAGACAATGAGATATAATTAAATCTCCAAGAAAAGGGAATGAAAAAGATAATTCAGATCAAGAGACTGCAGGAAACAGTTCTTATCTACTATCTCGTATATGCAGGTGAGGTTTAGAACTGGCAGAATTTATCAAAAGATGGTGAAAATTACAGTGAGCATGCATCTAATTGTAAGTTTCCAAAAATGTTCATATGAACGTTTCAATTAAATGAAATAACTCGTTTCATTTTCTAGAAGTCTGCACTACATTTTCCATCCATTTCATTGTATAATTTCCATAAGAGAAATACTCTGAATACATGTAATAAAATACATGCCTCAGATACATTTGAAAAGCAAGAATATTATCTTCTAATTATACATAAGTGTATTCTGTCTGTTTAAATTTTAGAAAAGTGATTAGGAATCACAAAGATTAAAGCAATAAAGGAATGAGGAAGAAGAAATGAGAGGAATCAAATCTCAATTTTTGCTCAGATCAATTGCTGAAGACAATTAGGTCTGGCAAACTGTTCGCCTGTTGCTTTAGAGTCAATAGTCATAACCTTGATTCTCTTAAATCTTATTTTATTTTATTTTATTTTATTTTATTTTATTTTATTTTATTTTGAGACGGAGTCTCGCTCTGTCACCCAGGCTGGAGTGCAGTGGCCGGATCTCAGCTCACTGCAAGCTCCGCCTCCCGGGTTCACGCCATTCTCCTGCCTCAGCCCCGAGTAGCTGGGACTACAGGCACCCGCCACCTCGCCCGGCTAGTTTTTTGTATTTTTTTAGTAGAAACGGGGTTTCACCATGTTAGCCAGGATGGTCTCGATCTCCTGACCTCGTGATCCGCCCGCCTCGGCCTCCCAAAGTGCTGGGATTACAGGCTTGAGCCACCGCGCCCGATCTTTACTGTGGACACAATGTTTCAAAAAAGATATCTAATATGCAGCTAGTCATATTAGTCAACAAACTGGTCAGATTCACTGTATATTTTAAATAATTCTTTGATAATTTGGAGAGAGTCTACATTTTATAATCAACATCTATCCAACAGCAAATCAATATTTTTCACAAATATTGTAAAATTATCTTAAAATTTATTTAATAATCATGTATTTATTTTATGGTATGAATACTGATGTTGTTGCCAGCATTATCTCACATCAGTATACACTTGATTTCAGTTTTCTATATTTCTTTGCCTTTTAGTTTAATCACCTCATTTGTTGTGTTTCAGTTTTTGAATAAGATCAGACACCTGCAGGTCTTTTGTTTACTTGAATTATTTTTTTGGGACAGGGACATAGAGAATGTCAATATAGATTATATTAGCTTACCAAAAAAAAAAAAATTCAGAAAGCATTCTACAATTCTTGTGGCTGTGCATCTTCCTTCTATCACAGAAATAATTCATCATATCAGTATAAAGCCCACCAACATTCTTACATGTACCATGCTAAATTATACAGTACCCCTTAAAACCCACAATTAATTTGACCACAGTTATAACCACTTTTATATTTTGAACAATGAACACACAATTTTAAAATAATATAATCAAATGCTCACATATTTTAAATCCACTAATTTAACCAGAATTACTATATAGGTATCTGTATGTGTATGTATTTATATGATAACACACGAAAAACCAAAAAATTGAAAAGTACCCATAAAAGTACTTCTCTGAATCTGATTATCCTTTTCCCAGTACAATATCACTCACTGAGACAGTTGTTTTCAGTTGTTTTGTATTTAAACATTATAATAAGTGACACTTTCTTTGAGAGTATTTCTGTTTCCTCACAATGACTTGATTTTGTAAGGACTTTGTTGTTCAAAGGCAAATAAATTAATTCATAGTCATTTGACATTCTTAGGCATCTATATTACTTTACTTACACAACATAAAAGCAAGAGATGGTTTAGATGATGATAGAGTTATTAGTAATTGATGCATTAATTATTATATGTTCAATTGTTTAATTTATGCTTTATAATTATATTAGGAGAGAAAATAGCTGAAGAGGAGGAGAATAGGGAAAATCATGAATAGAATAATATGCATCATTTTAACACACAATAATTAGGAATGTAATCCCACAACAAAACTACTGTAACATGAGCCTGAATATAGGAAAACTTGGGACTCTAGCAAAAAAAAAAAAAAAAAAAAGCAAATATTATGTCTCAATATTTACAATGCTCTATTTAAAACATTGTGGCTATTCAGGCTTATTAAATTTCAGTGAATTTATTTAGTTTTGAGAAAAACCATAAAAATACCTCAATACTTTATGTATGAAGGACATGGCTTAAAACACTAAGTTTGCAGCCCCATACTTAAGTCAATCTATGTGTTCCTTCCAGCCTCTGTTTCCACAACAGTGGCCTACTAGGTTATTGCCTGAAGATGGTTACATTGTTTGACTTGCGCCGGATCTACTCATTTTTCAGTTATTTTTTACCTTGTAAAAAAAGTTTTCATTTGCATCAAATTATGAATTGAATATAATAGTATCTCAGTTTTAATTTGCCACTTTGCTTTACAGATTTAAATAAAGAGGAATAAGAACCTTACTATCTCAATGTCCATTACTCTTGCAGTTTTTTTTGAGAAAATACATGTATTTTGCAGTTGTTTTAAGTACTGGTCAATCTGGAAAAAAAATGAAAATTAAAACATTGTCAGAGAAAACTGAAAATAAGTACTTAAAAATCCATATATATTTTTTAAATATAGCACAGTCATGCATACTTCATAGAATAATATTATGACTAAAAGTTCTTATGTTACCTTATGACTAAATATTTTAACACTAGCTGCATAAATTTTGTAGTCTCATATAAACCCTATAACACATGACGAATAAAATATGAATCTTTTCATCAGGTTAAAATTTTCCAATGTTCAAGCACTTTTGTTTAATTCAAACTTGTTATAAAGAAATGCAGCAGAGGCAGCAATTGTAATAACCAAAGTTAACACCAAAATATACACTGGTGTTTAGCACTGGTCTGACAAAGAATCCAAAGGGGGAAAAAAGTGCTTGGATTTACTAAGAGGTCTATCGCATTGTAAGTAGTTTTTATTGTTACTAGATTTTATTATTTATCTCATCTACTATGCTAGCTAAATCTAGGATGTCAAAATTTGACTAAAACATTTTTCATAAGACTTTATTTTAATGTAGATAAAGTTTTTTTGTTTTTTTTTTAAGTTCAGATGATGCGGTAAAAGACTTCAGTAAATTACATATAGTTAAAACTTATGGGTGGGCGCGGTGGCTCATGACTGTAATCCCAGCCCTTTGGGAGGCCGAGGTGAGCGGGTCACGAGGTCAGGAGATCGAGACCATCCTGGCTAACACGATGAAACGCCGTCTCTACTGAAAATACAAAAAATTAGCTGGGCATTGTGGCAGTGCCTGTAGTCCCAACTACTTGGGAGGCTGAGGCAGGAGAATCGCGTGAACCCGGGAGGCGGAGCTTGCAGTGAGCTGAGATCGTGCCACTGCACTTCAGCCTGGGCGACAGAGCAAGGCTCCCTCTCAAAAAAAAAAAAAAAAAACACACACACACACAAAGAAAAAAAAATTTATTTTCTTCGCGTATGACCACTATCCTGTTGATGGTTTTCCTAACAATAACCCATTGAGATGTATGTTTTTGCTAGACCATTTTATAGATAGGAAAACTGAGATTTAGTACTTTCCTAGTGTCATACAGGACATACAAGATTGGGATGAAATTTCAACTCATGTACTCTGAACTCTAAAATTGTTTATTTTAGCTAGTGCACACATGACCAATTGGATACCCAGATATGTTTTTAAACTTCACTATTGATACTGAGTCCCCAAAAAGGAGACGTGTAATCAATAATCGACTAATGAATTTCAGCAAATGTAATTTCTTTGAGGCTATTCCATAATCTGACTCTGAAACATTTAGGTACTAATATTTATTTAAAATAATTTTCTTCATTTTTTAATTTATTAATTGAAGATGCAGATTTTATAGTATTTAAAAACCTCTGGCATGTCATTTTATGTAAAACGTAGACAGTTTCAAATGTTATTAATAGTATTATTTACATACATGTACTTGTTACAAAGGTAGAAGCCGAAGATACATGAAGTTGAGGTGGATGGTGACAGGGACCATGTCTGTGGGTGAAGCAGAAAAATATATCAGAAGAAGAAAAAAAGATCCTGCCTTTCTACTTACAGGATGTATTAGTGGTATCAGAAAACAAACATGTACAATTACTGACTTTCACAATGAGAGAGGGAAATACTCTTATTTGTTCAATACCTAATACGTTAGAGACCTACAGCTATTTTGTTTTACATCCTCACCAAAACCGGGTAGAACTTATCCCATTTTACTGACGGGAAAATTAAACCTTCAAGAGTTTTATTATGTTGCAAAAGTCACGTTGTTACAATAAATATGGAATGTGACCCTGAGGTGATATTAAATACTCTTGTTTATCAATTGGATTGACAGAAGTTCTGATGAGAAGTATATGGATGTAGCAGATACAAGCCAAGGGTAGATCTGAGGTTGGATTGTCTCCATTTATCAATAATTCTTCACTTTCAACTCAAAATAATACATTGTTACAATTTAATACTTAAAAGTCTAAAAATTACAATTGATCCTATAAGATGGTCCATTCACTTTGATAAGCTCTTAAACCATACTTCCTCACCACTATGGAATAAACAAATAGCTTTGTAGAGGGATGTAAAGTACTTTCAATCAAATATAATACTGTTTTATTTAATGGCAGAAATTTAAGGTTTGAATTGCAGAAAGGGTAATAACAAGCAAGACTGGGATAGAACACCAAGTAAAATATTTAAAAATGCCCGTGAATTTTAGCCATACAGAAGAAATTTATAAATACCTTAATAAATATTCTATATTCCTTAAGCGTAAGCTAGACTCATACACAATGTGTCAAGTTTTTAAAAGATGCAAGTTTACTATTTAGCTGTTTTGGGCAATATTTTATTTATTTGACTTGAGAAGGAGATAAGGTTCAGTGATATATGTAGTCAGAATAATTTGTATATTTAATGAGCTATTAAATCAATATCTCACAATGTATTCTTAATACTAAAGTCATTAGCCTTGTTTGTACACATATAGTTAAAGTTAACAAGTGAGTCATATTCTATATTTCATAATAGAAGCTTCTGTGAAAAAACACTCATAATTATTTTTGAAAACTTATAACTATAACATTATATATAAAAAATACATTCTCAAGACATATTTATTTTCAAGATATTTTATAATAAAGCACAAGCCTTTCAAAATTAGACCAAAATATAAGTACTGTAGTTTCTACTCCATTTCCAAAACACTGAGTAAAATGATACCTTGTAAAAACAAGAAAATTGGATAGAATGTAAGTAATCCTGTGTCTGGAAGTGAGTATAGACGTAGACACAGGACCATAAAACATTGTAAATAAATATATAAGTTCATATTAAAACATCACTAAATTATTTTTACACCGATGATATATGTCAAAAATATATTTTATGCTCAAAATATATGAAGGAATATTGTTAAGACAAATGAATGACTCAATGAATAATTTTTCTATTATAACTACTGGATTAATATGAACAAAAGTGGCTTATTCAAATATAAAGCGATATAATCAATATAATAATAAAGACAAAAAATTAGTGCAAGATTTGTCACTTTAAGAGCCTCAGAAAATATCTCCAAAAATTATTAAAATTACCCAATAATGACCTCAATCATTATATTATTAGCTGAAGGTCAAATATCAAACTTTCCTAAAATATTCCATTTGTAACCGTCAAACTATCATAGGGATTACATTAAACATATAAAAATTATATCCAGTCTATTTTAAACTGTTAACAGCTTAATTTCTAACTCATAAAAACAATTATGTATTTATTTTTTTGAGACAGGGTCTCACTCTGTCACCTGAGCTTCAGTACAGTGGTATATCATGGCTGTCTGCAGCCTGGACTTACTAGACTCAAGTGAACATACCCCTGCAGCCTCCTAAGTAGCTGGGACCAGAGGCGTGTACCACGCCCAGCTAGAAAAACGTCTGCTTTATAGTTCTGCACTCTCCTGCTTGATGTTATTAATGTCACAAATTATACCTTTATATATTGTGTATCAATTAATATGGATTTATAGTTATTTTTATGTGTTTGCATTTTAAATTTTATAAAATAATTGAAAATTGAGTTATAAACCAAAATTACAATAATACAAGTTTCACATTTGTCCATGTATTTACCTTTATTGGAGAACTTTATGTTTTCCTACACTTCTGTATTGCTGTCTAGCATTTTTTCATTTCAAATGAAAGGATCCACTTCATTTTTTCATATTAATTTTTTAGTAGGGCACGTCTTGTAGTAATGAATACCCTTAGCTTTTGTTTATCTGAGAATTTCTTAATTTCTCCCTCATTTTTGGAGAAGAGTTTTGCTAGATGCGGTAGACTTGGCTAGCATTTTTATTTTCTTTCAATACTTTAAATATATAATCTCACTACCTTCTCTGTGTGTGTATGTGTGTGTTTATTCAGTTTAAAAATGTGTTTTTTAACTAGGAAATTTGGTCTATTTGCATTTAACATAAGTATTAACATGTGACTTTAAAATGTGTTATGTTCTTTTAGTTTTTCTATCTGCTTGATCATCTTTTTTATGTCTTTTCTTATTGTCTTTTAGAATGGCTGAGTATTTTAATTATTCTACCTGCCCCTCCATTATCTTAAGAGCTTTATAATTTTTTTCTACTTCATTAGCAGTTTTAAATATTAAAACATGTATACTTGACTTTTCTAAGTCTATTATAGATTGGCACCTTTATCTTCTTGGCAACTGTGAAAGACATTTTGGAACAATTCTCTTCCTCCTGATTTATATGCTGGTGTTATTGTGTATTTTCACAGTATGTAGATGTATATTATTTTCAGCATTTTTACATATCAATACTATCAGTCTCACCTTATTTATTAATCATGCCTTCTTAAATCTTTATAGTTCGTCTTCATGTGTATGTGAAATATGTCCTTGTTTAGCCTTCATTCAAGAAATATAGTGACATTTCTCACTGGTGATAGAGCTCTAGGATAGCATTGATTTTTTCAGAGCATGACAGTATCAATCCATTGTGTTGAAGCTGTCCAAGGTGTTACCTGCACTGTGGTGTCATTAGAGCCCCAAACCTTGACAGGACCTGGTCTCCAGCCTCTTTCTCTCTATACACTGGAAGATCTCAAAATGCCTTCTGAGCCCTTTAGCCCCTTTTCTAATAAAAGCAATGGCCGCTGTGGAGAAAGCAACACCTGATATTGGCCACTTCTCTATCTGGATATCTTGTAGACTTGGGCCTAAAAATTATTCTTTATGTTACTTCTCTGATTGCATCAAATTGATTTTTTAAAAATAACCAGCTTGTCTAGTTGTCATTAATGGGAGAAATGGAGACATTTAACCAGAATTCATAATGGAATTAAAAGTACTTTGCCATTTATCTATATTTATATTATCCGTACCATTTCTTCAATAATTTTTTTAGTCTGGTGTTCAGTACAAACTTATTCATGTAAGCAAACACCACCGGTTCCCCTAAAACCTATTGAAATAAAAAACGAATAAAGAAATAAAGATACAAAGACATCATATTTCCTCCCATGTTTCCCTGCTAGGAGGCACTGGACAAAACCAATTACCTCTACATATCTGTGTTATTTTCTTGACAGGTAAGAATTTACTAAAGCAAAAAATAAAAAAACAAAAAGGAAAGAAAAGAAAAAGAAGAAGAAAATATGCCATGAAACTAATATCAATATTTTGTTTCATTTTTTTATCTGAACATATTTGCCCTAAATGTCCATCCATATTCATTCTTGATTGGTGGTAACACTTAGCCTTGAACCTTTAAATGATATATAATTGTTCTCTCAAATACAAAGTGAAACATGTATTAAAGATAATAACTAAAGTACATCTCTTTCAAATATGGATTGAAGACACATAATAACATTAGCATATCTACTATATTTATAATAATTTATTAAGCTAGATTTATATTTTAATATATTAACTTATTTCAAAATTATATTCAGAGCAGAAATGGAAATTAAACTTTCAAATATGCAAAGAAATAAATCATTAGCATTTACATAAAACTGTTGGCTTCATGAGATTAATTACATAGTTTATTGTTCTGGGCTGATTACTTCATTGTGCCAAATTAGTATAGACTACACAGCTCCATCACAACCCAGGAACTTCAAAATACCAATTATTTGCATTATAAAAAGTGCTCATGACCATATCTAAGTAGAACTGATCACAATATTTAAGCACAATCAATCATTATTATGATGTCAAGAGAATGATGAGTAAGCTTTCTATGTAGCCTAATGTTAATATTTTTAAATACAATTATCTCTGATTTTAGGTACACATATCGACATGCTTTTTGTTTGCCTGTAAAAATGTTTTCTTTATGTTCAATCTTTCTTTAAGGATTGTTATTTTTTTTTTTTTTTTTTTTTTTTTTTTTTTTTTACTAATGAGAATCAAATCTCTATCATAAACTGAAACATATTTTAGGGTATAATATATTGAAAGATAAAGAGTTTTGTTTCTAAGCTCTGCAAAAAAGTAGCAAAGATTTATTTTAAATAGCAAGTTTAATTATGAACTGGACATATTTTAAAGTGTCTTTCTCTTACTATGGAAAATTTTACCAATATTGTCACATGGTATGGTGGTGCGCATCCATAGTCCCAGTTAGTCGAAGGCTGTGGTAAGATGATTCCTTGAGACCCGGAGGTTGAGGCTGAAGAAACTATGATCAACTTCATTCTAGCCTGAGTGAAAGATCGATGGATGGATGGATGGATGGAAGGAAGGAAGGAAGGAAGGAAGGAAGGAAGGAAGGAAGGAAGGAAGGAAGGAAGGA
>NC_045437.1:20843110-20868829 GCF_002776525.5 Piliocolobus tephrosceles
GGAAGGAAGGAAGGAAGGAAGGAAGGAAGGAAGGAAGGAAGGAAGGACACATATACATTTTAACAAAAGAGATAAAACACAACAAAGATTATTCACTAGATGTTATTCTTCTATTATAATTCCATAAGCACTTTCCATATAGAAAAGGGAGTCAAGAAGCAAAAATTAGAACACATAAAAATATAAGTGTTTTAAAAATATATTTATGGTTTAATTTTTAGGAAGTCAATTTATTTAATATAACTAAGCAGATTTATACTTGTAGTTAATGAACATAAGCTAAATTTGAAAAGTTGTATCAAACAAAAAAAAGCCCTTAAAATAAATAATTATTAATAAACATAAATGTCCATTCTCAATTGTAGCCATAATTAGAACTTACAGTGGCTATTTCACAACTTTAGAATAATTATTATTTCAGTTATCCATATTTTGGGAGAGTTTGAAACATGGTAATGGGTTCCTGGAATAGAATATGAAATGTGGCTTAATGTTCAAATCATTCAGTAGTGCTGCAGAAGCAATTCACAAACGGGAAAGGGAGGCATGGATCTAACCAATGATTCAATGTTTATTTTGCTCTATACAATTTATAATTTCAAGATAAAATAAACACTGTGTAAGTGGTTGTCACTGAAAAAGTAAGCTATGCATTCCAATTATATGATAGAACAAAAGTAAAATGAAAGTCAACAACAAACACCAGCAAAACCATGACTTTTTGCATCTTATTCCCTGCCCCATAAAAATGATTTGAGTTGGAGTCTATAGGTCTACATGGTACAGAGACTTCTAAATCAATTCTAGAGATTATGGGAAAATATAAACAGAAGTGCCAATTTTAGAACATTGATTTTTCTATGTCTGTGGAAAGACCCAGAGTGGGTGTCTAGGGGCTGAAAAATTGTTGGAAAGATTTCTTTGGCATGTTTTCCCTTATTTCAACACTTAGGAGAGTAGTAACCAGAGTTAAGTCAAATTCCATCTTTTGCACCACTACACCACATAACTGTCACCATACCAACAATCAAAGACACTCTCTTTGAATAGGATAGATTTGAAAGCATGCAGAATTCTATGTTTTTCTGAAGTACTATTTAATCTATAAGAAGGACATTGAAGAATGACTTTGATTCCATTCAAAATTATATAGTTGATATCATTAATATAAAATTTAAAACATCCATTTGGAGCATATAAAATATATATAGAATCAGTACTGTATTTCCAATGAGTGTTAATCTAATGAGCAAGCCAGGAAAATGCTATTACATGTGTTTGGATGGATTTCTATTGCTAAAAGCCTATTTTACCTTCCTCAGAGCTAATAGAAGCAGAATTATCCATCATGAATAGCAATTAAACTTTGATTTTCTATGTGGGTGAAGTCAATATACTAAAGAAATTCAATGGCTTCAACTATGCTTTTGCAATTTTAATTATTTTATGCTTGAAATTTCTAGAAAATTTTCCACAGTGTCTAATACATCACAACAGAGAACTTAATCTCACTGGATTATAATTAGATTCCAAAGGGTAAATTAAATGAATATATGCATTCTTGTTTATATATAAAACCTTCAAAGGAAAAATGATATTCATGAAAAAAATTTTAAATTGAATACTGTAACCTTGATTCAGACTTTGCATTTTAAAATATCACCTTATAAACGAGTGAAATCTTTATATATATTTTTGTAAGCACATAGCATGTACTTCAGGTTTTACAAGACATAAACATTTAATGAGCATCCAACACGTAACAAATTATCTTCTAGAAATACACCAATAATGTACAAAAGGACATTTTTATTTGTTTGCTTGAGAGTAGACTTGTAACAAAATAAAAACAGTGTTTAAACATTCCAGGTATAATATAAGAATTTACAAGATATAGAATTAGTGCAAAGGAAAGAGTGCTTAGTGTTCTCTGGCAAAGACATTCACTTACTTGAATTAAACATCATATCAACTTAACCACATTCTTCATTGGTTGCATGGCTGCCCTCATTCTCGTCTAAGACCGGAAGAAGGTCTCCACGGCCGCCATCTTAGCCAGGATTAAAAGAACTGGAGATGGAAGCTTCAATAGTGACTGAGTTTGGGGTCCCTCAGGCTCCTTTTTCAAAAACCAGCCAGACAGAAGTTTAAAGTCTGTTTATTAACAATTGAATAATGCCACCAGGATGCTAAAGATGATGATGTTAACCCATTCCAGTACAGTGTTCTTTCAAAATGCAAAATTATTGAAAGCCAAAACAACAACAACAACAAAACTGTTAGGTGAATGTTAAAATCAGAATGTGCTTGTTTGACAAGCAAAAAGACTTTCCAGAAATATCCAAAGGCAAAGAAAAACATGCATGAACCAAACATGGCAATTAGTATCTATTTGGAGAAGTTAGATTGTGGAAATGGTGAATTATAAAAAAAAAAAAAAACTTGCATAAAATATTCAGGAACTTATGTCATTTTTAAAGTATATAATGATATTAAACAGGGAAGTATTGGTAGAAGGGACAGTACATTTTATAGATGATTAGTTTTAGAGTCAGTTAACCAGTGATATGACTGAAATATAATAAAACATTTTACTGAAGTGTATTTTATAGATTATGTTAAATCTATTCAGATCATATAGATAGCATAGAGAATACTGAATAAACTTGAAATTTATTAGAGAGATACAACTAAAAAGACACCACCTCAACTGCACCTAAACCCAGGCCCTAGCAGGTACTATTGTTTACATCTCTAAAATATAATTTGTCTGGTTCCAATAATCTTTGTACCATTACAACTTTAGTCTAAGTTATAATCATTTCTTGCCTTGAATTATTCCCCAGGTATTTGACTGTAGCTCTCTGGCCTCTTCTGAACCTTACTTCTCTTCTAATAAAGTACTTTTTACAAAACACATGTAATCATTGACTTAAGACTGTGAATCATTGAAAAGCAATCTTCTAAATATGGCCATGAAATCCCTCTGGAGTCTGACTCCTGCCTATCCCTCAAACTCATCATCACATTGCTTGTTCCACTCCAGCCATGATAGCATTCTTTCTCTTTTCAACACTATTCTCCACCCACTTCACTACAGGATCTTTGTACATGCTCTTTTTTTTTTTCAGACAGTCTTGCTCTGTTGGCCACGCTAGAGTGCAGCAGCACAATCTCAGCTCACTGCAACCTCTGTCTCATGGACTCAAGCAATTCTCTTGCCTCAGCCTCCCAAGTAGCTGGGATTACAGGCGTGTGCCACCATGCTCAGCTAATTTTTTGTATTTTTTAGTAGGGACGGGGTTTCAACCATGTTGGTCAGGCTGGTCTCGAGCTCCTGACCTCAGTTAATCTGTCCTCCTCGGCCACCCAAAGTACTGGGATTACAGGCATGAGCCACCACGCCTGGCCCATGCTGTTCAATGTTATCAGTCATTGTTAATTACTAGTCAAATGTTATTTATTCTTCAGCTGTTAATAGAAACATGACTTATTTAAGGAAGAACTGCTGATGTTGCTAGCTATATACTCCTATTTCAGTCACAGAATTGGTTCTTCTCCTTTGTACCATGTCACCTCTGAAATTTCATGTGTTAATAGTTGTTTAATTCACATTTTTCTTTCTCACTATTATGAAAGGATATGGAAGAAATTGTTACGCTTTTGCTGACCAGCAAAACCTCATACTTGACATATAATAAGCACATATTAATTACTGTTAAAGAAATGAAACTTTTGAGGCTATATTACAGAAGTTAGATTTTGATAGAGCAAAATGTTTCTTTAAAAAAATGAATGGTAAAAGTGTTTGAGCTGAAAAGTTAACTGATAAAAGATGCACTTTAAGACAATCTGAAATCAATATGGAAAGTTGCTTGAAGTATAAGAAACCAAAGATCCAGAAAATAGCAAAGACAGGGAACAAAGAGAGGTTAAATTAAGAGGATGGCAGCTGAAAAACTGCAGTGACCACACAAAAGATTTACTTTTTAATTGGGAAGGCACAGATAAAGATATTCGGCATGAAAGAAGGAACATGCAATGTTGTATATCTTATAAATAAATATATATCTTATAAATAAAATTAATGAACATGATTAATGTTGGAATTAGTATGTTGGAAAATAAATTTAAATTCTAGATAAGTATAACTTTACCAAGACAGAATCAAAAAAAAAATAAATTTTCTTTGTTTAATAATAATTCATGTTATTAGTAAATATCTCCCCACAAGGAAATACTTGAGATTGGCCTTGACTGAGGATCTCCTTAGAAGGAGGCCTCCATGGAGGCATTTGAGCTAGATAAGTAGATCTATGTAAAAGGGAAAGATTGTGGCCAACTTTAGCCTAGACATGGGTTGGGTGGAGGTTGTGGGCTTAAACTTTGACGGTAACTCCCTTCAGACTCTGCGTTGCACTGACTCTGTGCACACCAAGCTGTGGAGGGCAGTTTTCTTCATCAAGACTTTCATGGAAAGCTTTTATAATGAACTTTGGCAGGGCCTCAAAGATCACACACAAGATTTTGGCTTGGAGCCAGATTCCTCCCTTTTCCTATGTTTAATTTTAAATAATTTTTAATGTAATTTTTATCTTATAAATTTTATTTCTCATCTCAATTCTATTTGCATTTAAAGATAGTTTTCATATTTACTTAACTTTTTAAAACATATGTGATAGACTCAATTTATATTTCCTGCTAATTCCAAAGTATGTGTTAGTTCAACATTATTTGTATTTCATTGTTTTTTATCTTCGTAATGAATCAAATTTTAGAGCTTTTTTCATGCCTGGGCATTCTGCTCATTGATACATAATAATTACATTTATTTATGGGTTACATGTGATATTTTGATACATGCACACAACCAGTAATGATCAAATCAGAGTGATTGGGATATCCATTGGCTCAAACATTTATTATTTTTGCGTGTTTAGAACATTCCAAATCTTCACGTGTAGCTACTTTGAAATATATAATAAATTATTGATAACTATTCTTACCCTACGGTGCTATGAACACTGAAACTTATTCCTTCTAACTGTATTTTTGTACCCTTTAACCATCATCTCTTCATTGCCCCTTCCCATAAACTTTGCAGCCTCTGGTACTGACTATTCTACCCTCTACTTCCATGAGATCTGTTTTTTTTAGCTCCCATAGATGAATGAAAAAATGCGATTTTTGTCTTTCTGTGTCTGGTTTATTTCACTTAACATAACGTCCTCCAGGATCATCCATGTTGCTTAAAATGACAGTATTTCATTTTTTTTTTTATGGTGGAATAACATTCCATTGTGTATATATACTACATTTCCTTTCCATTCTTGGTGTATATACACCACATTTTCAATTCATCCATTGATGGATATCTGAGGCTGATTGCATATCTTGGCTATTATGAATAGTACTGTGATAAACACTGGATGTGCAGGTATCTTTTCACATAGAGATTTCCTTTCTTTTGGATATAAATTCAGCAGTGGGATTGCTGGATCATATGGAAGTTCTATTTTTTGTTTCTTTTTTTGGGAACGTGATGCCTGATAATTATTAATTGGTTGCCAACTATTGTCTTATCTTTTCTGGAGATATTTTTTTATTTATTTCTATAAATATTTTGAGTTTACTTTGGGACATAGTTACACGATTTGAAAACAGGCTGTTTCTTTTAAGTCTTACTTTTAAGGTTTGTTAAGCTGAACTGAATCAATTCTCAGTCTAAGGATCCCGCATTCGTGAGGCATGACCCTTGTGTGTTCTGCACCCAACACTTTGTAAATCATGCATTCTTTAGAGAATCTAATGATTACAGGCACTGTAACCTCAAATATGTTGGATGGTTCTTTTCTCCTACACATACCAATCATTACTCATCTCAGTAATTGAGGTGCACCCTCTGCAGATCCTCGAAGTTCTCTGTTTGCATTATGTCAGTATTTTCTTCTGTGAACTACAGGCTCTTTGGGTCCCAAATCTCCTAAATTTAGAGTGCACCAGGCTTCATCTGTTTTTCTCATTTTTTTCTGCATCCTGGAAAATTCCTCATAGCAAAAAGTTAGAGCACTCGTAAGGATTAACTTATTTGGTTTCTATCTTTAACATCAAAATTGTTTGATTCCCTATATTTTATTCTTTAAGGTTAGAAGAGTGTATATCTTGTTTCTGTCATTTCATCTGTCAGAAGTAGAATATTTTTCTTATAGGAACATACTAAATAACTCCTGATTATTTCTGGCAAATAGGCCTAACATATGATTTCTAATTATGTCAGTGTGACACACTGGATAATATCACTGTGAAAACATTGCTAATAAGCTTTAACGTCTCTGAAAATTTCCAAAGACTATATACAGAGAGCCATAAAATGATTTTGGTTCTTGATCCTATTCAACCATTAGTGTATTTTGCTATGAGGCAGAAGTTTACAAATCTGAGAACTGCAAAGCAGGTTCATCCTGGGGGCTTATTTTGTTTGGTGAAAGATTTTGTATTATTTACATTGAATTGTAATGTCCTGAGACAGGTTATGTGCACTCTAATTTGTGATCAGCTCCAACTCAGCTGTAGCATCATATTACCTGCCTGAAGATTGAAGGCATTACAAATTGTAAACATTTCCCCTAAAACAATAGTGTTCTACATTTTTCCTTGTCCAGGGGTTGTCTCCAATTTTGAAATACTGGAAAATTCACTACTACATGAACATGCATGTGCACAGCACAGCACTAGTGAGTTTCAATAATATTTTCTTGTACATTTGGGAAAATCTTAATACACCAGATGAATGATGGAGGTTTCTTAATGTTCATATGATCAATGTCTAATGAAAACATCACATTCATTTTTCGTTACCCTGATTATCAAGACCAACTTTTCCAGTTGTCTTTCACGCACAGGGCCAATAAAATGAACTTCATATATTTAACCAACCCTATTTTAATTTTCTGAGATTCTCTGTTGCAATATATTTGATGTTCTAGATATGACATACTATTTACCTGAGATAAGCCATTTTTATTAGAAAAAAGAAATGCACTGATTTTGAATAACTATTGGAACAAGATGAATCCCAGAGTCTAGAAAGGCTACTAACACTTTAAGGGATGAATAATCACTGAATTTCTAATTAGAAACTATTTTATAAAAAAGAAAAAGAGGATGTTACAGTATGTGGATATATAGATTATTTTATAGTACATGCACACATTTCTATCTATAATAGAAAGGTAGCTGTATATATTACTATAATTGAAATGAGTTCATCACTTTTTAAAAAGTTTTCTGGAAAGGTTTTATGGATCATACTTTTGTTTCTTGTAAAAAGGTTTTATGGATCAGTTCAGTTCAGTCTAAAGTAGTGTTTTAAAATGAACTCATCTCTTAAGTTAATTGCTCTAAGCCAACCAATACAAGATGAGCCTGAAGTGTCTTGTGTCAAAAAGAAAAAAGTGCACACACACACACACACAAACCAAGCAAACACATACACTCATGTAATGGGAGTCTGTCACAAGGACACAGGTGACAATCCTAATACCTCCAATGGCCAAAGCTAAAACAACTTCAGCAACAAAATTTTTAAAATGAGTAATATTGACATAGTATTGGATTTTACCTTAAAATATAAAATAAATATTCATGAATCTACAATGATACAAATATATGATTGAATAAATACGTGAATGGGAGAGTGCGGACAAATATCCCATGCAGAAGAATGTAAAATAATTTATGTAGATACTCTATGCTCACATAATTTCCTGCTCCTTTAGTGTGAGCTGTGCAGAGCAAGTGCATTTCAAAGAGTACAGTGTGAAAAAACCTTTGGGGAAGATAATTTAATCCTGACAAACACTACCTTAGCCAGCTGATTAAAGTAAGTATCTGCAGTAATAGTCACGTTGATGGCACGTACCTTTGATAAACTATGATGATGGCACTTCTACCCTATGTTTTTCTTCCCCAAAACACATGACCCCAGTCTAATAATTAGAAAAATAAACAAATCCAAATAGAGTGACATCCTACAAAATATATGACTAGTATTCCACAAAATTGCCAAGGTTATCAAAAACAAGAAAAGTGTGAGAGACTTATAGTCAAGAGAAGACTAAGGAGATAGAACAACTAAGTGTCTGGAATCTTAGATGAAATCCTGAAAAATAAAATCGAAATGAGGTAAAGACTAATACATCTAAAAAGTATGCACTTTAGTAATAATAAGAGTATCCATATTGGTTCATTAGGTGTAATGAATGAAGCAGACTTTTGTAAGATACTAATAATAGAGAAGCTGGAAGCAAAGTGTATCAGGACTCTCCATACTCTTTTTGCATTTTTCTGCACATCTAAAACTGCAATAAAATAGTTTATTTTTCAATGATTATTAGCAAGTAATTTCAGAGTTTCCAGTTGGTTAAAAATATGTTATTAATTCATGTATTTTCCTGAGTTATCTTACTTATTTTATCGTTTAATACTTAAGTATTTAATATATCTGAAATTGACTTCATATAGTATTCAATGTGATTCTACTTTTTCACCATATTTTCAATAGTCCCAGCATTATTATCACTGCAGAGTCAAATTTGAAATATTGTTCTTAAATTGTGCCTCACTGAAATTTTACACTACTTCTTCACATTTTTAGATGTAACTATTTTTTGAAAAATATTGATCTTTATGAGTCTATTACATGTGTAACATATTCAACAGAAATTATTATAACAGCTGACAAATTAACTAACACACATTGCTCTAATGCACTCTGATGTTGAGAAGCACTATTTGCATAGTATTAAATGGTATTCATTAGAATATATATTAATCACAGTGTTAAATTAATTTATCCATTTCTTTCAGAGTCTATAGGACAGATTACTTATCCTGCTTAACGTTATAAAAATCTCCTAATATTTAATATTAATATTGTGAGTGTTTTATGTTTCAATATAAGAAAAAGACTTAGCAAGCAAATTTTTCAGAAAAGTATCTTATGATTTTATTGACTTCTGAGTGAAAAGCTGGATCCATTTTCTCTATATTCTTTTTTAAAATTTTTAATTTCTGTGGGTACATTATATATATATATATATCCTGAGATTTTTTTTTTTTGCCTATAAATTATTTTCTTTTTTTAACTTTATTTTAGGTTCAGTGGTACATGTGAAGGTTTTATAGGTAAACTTGTGTAATGGGGGTTTGTTGTACAGATCATTTATTCAACCAGGTACTAAGAATTTACCTAATAGTTATTTTCCAAAGGTAAATAATAGCTTGTGTTCCAGATTAAAAAACAACAAACAACAAACAAAACCAACTCTTTTAATGGTTAGGATGCGTATTCTTCAAACTACATCTGAAATTATCTATGAATACTTAGCTATTGTCAACAAACACAATAACTTTTTTTGTCTGCCCATTATTAGACCACAAAGGCACCCCTTGCTTGGCCTCATATCTAGGAGTCTAATTATCCTCCCATAATTAAACACTATACGAGGTGTGTCAGCAGAAATAATACCAGAAAGACTATTTGTGCTTGCATGATTTTATCCGCGGAACAAGTGGTCAGTTCAACTGTGAGCTCTTGAACGTGAGCAACACTCACAAAAATGTTATTTACAGACACCACTTACAAATTGAGTATAAACTATTGATGTCTTGTAATGCAGGATTTAATTGATTCTAGGATGAGAAGGGATTCTGGCTACAAATGGCTTCGGGGAAGATGTGGATGAAAAAAAATAAAGAGAAATTGCCTCAATTTTGACATCGAGTAGGTTAACATTTACAAATAATATACCTAATACCAAAAGGCATGAAAAGTATGACGACTGGAATGAAAAGCCACCATTATTCACCCTTGCGTCCCTATACCCATGCCCTGAAGCATCAGAGCTCATAGTTTCTCCCTGTAAAGGTGGAGTATACCTTCCTACCACTCAAATTTGGGCCCTGCATGCCTTGTTCTGGCTAATGAGATACTAGCATTTGTCATGTAACAAAGGTATCACATGTACTTGTGTGATGCTATGAAAAAAGCACCTTTCCTACCAGCCCGCCTGTCCAAAGAAGATGAGAGACTTGTGAAGCAGACCTAGATTTGACTTACGGTTCTGAGACAATCACAGCCGTTCTGACCTGGATCAACCAATCACCAGCTGACATGTAGATGCATGAAGAAAAAAAAGTGACTGCCATTTAAAGTTAGTGAATTTGGAAGTTGGTTCATTATGTAGAATGGAGCAATAACAAATACATTAAATAACAGGATGATGCGCCCTGTTTTCACTATCGCTAAGAAAGAAAAGCAACAATGGCCAAAAGTAGCCTTAATAAATAATATTTAGAAAATAGAGTCAGATTCTAAAGGAAAGGAGAAACAGAATAGTATGTTATGTCATGGGTAGAACAGCATGGAATTAAAGAAAAGAGATTTAAAAAATAATAAATAAATTGAAGGTATAGAAAGGTGACCAAAGAATTCTTGAGCTAAGGGAATTTTGAAAACACATGTTTTAACTCTTTGATTACTTACAGAAAAAAAAGTATAGATTTATTTATTCTAAACTATTTTTATGTAGTGTCTTGCCTAAGCTTGCCGTACATTTTATCTAACTTCTATTCAAGTGTTACTTGAATAAATTATGGTTTCTCTTAAAAGCAGATCTGCCATTATTCAATTAAATTTTTCTTATATTCCTTTTATTTAGTCATATCTTATGAAGTTACAATTAGTTGAAGTATGTTGCTATTTTAAAACAATGATGGTTTTAATAAGAGAAAATATATATTAAAGTATTTCATGAGTGCCGTTGACATTTTGAAAAATCAGCCCAACAAATCTATTTTTTTTTTGTTGAAAACTTAGATTAAAATTTCAGTTAAAGAAAATGATAACTTTTAGATAGTAAATGTACCTTTCTCCACTTTGGAAATGAAAATTGAATCAACCATAATATTTTCCAACAGGAAAATCTTCCACCTTTCTGAAGCATATAAAAATAATTTTAAATTCCTTCAATATTAAATGATGTAGTTATATTCAATAAGTCATGTTTACATTATATTTATAATATTGAAATGAGATTTGAAAACAAACAAAATAACCCACCCTAGAACAAATGCATCTCTTAGCTAGACTGACAAACCAAAAAATGCTACTGATTTCAGAACATTTGAATGATAAAGCCTACTCTTGTGCCAACTGAATTTATCTTAAATATGAAAATGTAACATGATTTCGTTATTGACATGGATCATAAGATAAATAAAAAGTACATTCATGAAATTGATGATATAGGTAAAAAATGCTTTAAATAGTTTTTCTTTTTTAACTTTTCTATTCTAGAAGGTGTTGATACTAAAGAATTCTTAAACTGCATTGAGATCAAAAAGGCTGCAATGATTAAGTCCATCTGTCTCTCTGCCTCTGTCTGTGTCTCTATCTCTCCTTCTCCCTATCTCTGTCTCTCCTTCTCCCCCTTTACCTCCCCATGTTCATATGTGTCTTGGTCCTGTAAGTACTTCTACAGAATATCTTATTTGTTATTTTCCATTATATACTTAAATATGTGCGATTATTTTTGCCTGACTCCTTTTTCCTTCTCTGACCAGTACTAATCAATGGACTAGTCATAAGTCAAATACATAATTAAGCAGAAAAAATGTCCACACATGAATGATCAATTAAATGGAAATAAAGAAGGAATATGTTACTTTTTCCTACATTAGCTTAACCTTTCTTTAAACCATTATAATTGCTTCCTTCTTACAGTTGGCTGTTGGCACTTCTCAATCATATAAAAACTCTGTCATTTAAAATATAGAAAAGGTTTTCATTTTTATCCATTCCTCTTTATCTTTCCACTTTTTTTCTTTCTGAAGCGATTTGGTCCAAAAACTCCTATATGTGGCTGAGACATGTAGGTACTGGCTTGCGGGAAAGGATGGACTCCAGCAGTCCCTGCTGGGTGTTTATATTCTGAGCTACGTGAGGAGGACTTATGTTTGTGAGGTTGATCCAGTGGATGGGGTGTTCAAGGCCGAATAGTGAGAGAAGGGTGTCACTGTGGTGGGGTACAGAGGTGAATGTGGGTGTTGGAACATGTATGGGGTCATCAGAATATTTGTAAAATGTGTATTGCAGGTGTCAGCTACAAAGAGAGGTTGGTTACAAATGGAAGGATTGGTCAAATACATTAATACCTGAGGATAATGGTAGCAAGCCTTCTTGTGTCAGTTAAGTGAATCACAAATCTGAAAAAGGAGAAAACTAGAATGAATAGAATGAACTATCTTCTTAAATCAGAATTGGATCTACCACTGGTAATCAATATTTTCAGTATGTTTAGATATTTAGATATAGTTAATTCCGCAATTAAGGCAAGGTAGGTACCAGTTGAGGAGCCTGAGTCACTTTGTTTTCCCAGAAAGAATAATGAGATGCATCAAATAGGAAAAAAAAAAAAAAAAGCAAGCAAAAAGTAAACATAGAAGCAAGCCAGCCGATAGTGACTTCCACTAACCAAATGTGGGAAAATTTAAGCATCAAAATAAACACTGATAGTAAGAGATTATAACTCATTGAATAAAATAGGGGTCCTCAGTCTACAGAGATAAACGTACATTAATGGATAAATTAGTGGTTTCATGAGATTGTAGATATTTACAGAATCAAAAAATAACCCCCCACAAAATACTTACAAACTTCAAAATAAAAAGGGGAATCTTGGCAGACATTGTCTTTATCTAGTAATTACAAGTATTGTTACTATTAATAGGTGATCATTTGAATTTGGCCAGGGTTGTGAGAGGAATTGGTAATACATTTTTGTCAAATGCTTTTTCTGCGTGTATTACTTTTTCTGTTGAAGTGTTTAATTACAGTGACTGATTTTTTGTTATTACTCCTATCTGTCTTTAATTCGGAGTCTGACAACTTGTCTGAATTTGCCAACATTCTGTCACCATGTGCTTCACAACTATGATGGCTGTGTCAATGATTTTCCTTCCTCTCTTTTCAATTTTCTTCAACCTTTGAATTGTCAGTCACTTAGTGAGTGACATTCCCTCTAGAAAATCACCTGGTCTATTATTGTGAATTTTTGTGTGCAATGTTTTGAACAGATGTATTTTTTTGTCTTAGGTTATTTGCCAAGCCATATCGAAAATGTGAAGGTTTAGGGATGGTATGCAAACTACATAAATGCTAATGAATGCACAGAACCTGTTCATAACAACCAAATTAAATGTTTAGAGAAGAGAAAAGGTTGTTTTAAGCATGTTTAAATGTTAACGTAATAGTTTGTTACTCATATGTAGGCATTTTTTCCGAATTGTGTTTGCATTTTACATTGATTATCATTGGAAGTTTTGCATTAATTAGACATGTATTGTACATGTATCTACCTAAAATAAATACAATTGGTCGGGCATGGTGGCTCACACCTGTAATCCCAGCACTTTGGGAGGCCAAGGCCAGCAGATCACCTGAGGTTGGGAGTTTGAGATCAGACTGATCAACATGGAGAAACCCTATCTCTACTAAAATAATACAAAAAATGAGCCAGGCATGGTGGTGGGTGCCTGTAATCCCAAATACTCAGGAGGCTGAAGCAGGAGAATTGTTTGAACCTGGGAGGTGGAGGTTGCAGTGAGCTGAGATTGTGCCACTGCACTCCAGCGTGGGCAACAAGAGTGAAACTCCATCTCAAAACAATAATAATAATAATAAATAAATAAATAGAATTGAGTTCTTGGTTATTGTTGTCACACAAAACATCTGATTTGATAGGACCTGATTACTGATCTTAAAGAGAAGTTACTTGCATTTGTAATGCATGAGAATGTACAAAATTTGAATGTAGATCAGTCTTTGGATCTCACTTTAAAATATATGATTTGTGATTTTAAGCCAAAATCACATTAAATTTATAAACATACTTGTATCACTTAAATAAGCTACAAATAACCATATTTATAACTATAATTTATTATTTTTATAAGAATTAATTATGTAGGTTTGTATGCTAAACCATTACTTAAGCACTTTAACAAGAGATCATATACGTTAAAAATACGTGTGATTTAAAATATTTAAAGGTTTTTAAGTAATTAACCTGTTAAGGACAATAAGCATTAGAATATTAAATGTGATTTATAGTTCTTAGACATAAATGAAACAGAACATGTGAAAGCTAAATGTAAAAATTTTTTAAAATTCAGAGTTTCAAATTATAATTTAAATGAAGTAAATATTACTGCTAAAAGTCAAAATAAGAATGAATAATATTCTTGAATGAATGAAGAAAAGTTTCACTCAATGTCATTTTAAAAACTGCCCTTGCCATGCCAGGTGTGTGAAGAATGCATTAGAAGATGGTTTCGCAGTCATCTCTGCAAGAGTTGATGGTGGCTTGGACAAGAGTTCAAGGTGATTGAGTGTAAGGATGAAGAAAAGGGAATGCATTTGTTAAATATGGAGATGTGGTGGTTAGTATCGGTAAATGTCATGAGTGAGACAGAGAGACAAAATTATGCTGCCCCCTTTTCTGATTTGCAATTTGATAGCGATATTGTCCATGAAACCGAAGATTCTCATCTCCACATGGAGATGTGTAGAATGAGATTAAATCTGTGACTACAGGAGATCACTGCAGAACGTAAGATTTTATTTGATACCAGAGGCCCTTTAGAAGACTGAAGTGCACTGAGCTGCATAAACAAAACCATGCAGCGATGCATGAGAATTAAAAAGAATGTATCTGAAAAGGTAAAAAATGATCAGAACTTTTCAACACTGATAGGTTAAGTAATATATGCACAAGAAGGGACTGTTATATTTTTATCCAAAATTCAGTCACTGTGTAAAAATTTTATTTATAATAAACCCCATAAAATAAGATAAAACTATAAGTGTGAGAATATAATTTATGCGAAAGCTATTTTTAGGACCATAAGCTAATTTTTATAAGCTATTTCATTGTTTTAAATCTCAGCTTGAATTTTATATATCTCTGTACATCTTTTTTCCACACATCTTAAACCACACCACTTACTATTTGCATGGTCTAGAAAAAGCTACCTAACCTTTGCAAGTTCTAATTTATTAAAAAACATGAACTACTTTTGTTTCCTTCAAAATTCAGATTTTGTACTATTTAATATCCAAATAATTTACCTATCTGAAAAAAATATATACAATCCCATGTTTGTTTATGAACCTCAGGTATATATCAATCTTTTGTGAACATCTGTGATCTTTTTGTTTTATAATTTTCATATTTCCAATTTGATCAAACTTGCATTTTATTATAAATGTCCTACAGCCATGTCTGCAGAGTTGAAGGGTCTTGGCTGGCATTTGAGACTTTCTGCTCTTTTCCACTTTCTAATAATCAATGTACTCTGCTCAGACCTGCTTTCTTAGTATTTTACACCCTTATAAAGATGGTACAGAGTGCCCTCCTAGTAATACTGCATCTGTGCATTGGGGAGAAGAGAAAGGTTATACCTCTCCCACTGAAACAGGCCTGAGGAGGTCTTGGACATTTTTCAAGTGGACCATTTCCCAGACCCAGAAATGCTGAGTAAGAGCAATAACTTCACAGTGTATTATTTCGTTGTTGACAAATGGAAGAAACAGGCATATAAGATTAAAAATTGAGAGTTAAAAATTTGCAGTTAAAAAATAGTTTCTCAACACTTGCAGTAGAATAGAATAATAACCTTTTAAAATCCCTCTTCAATAAGCTGATATGCAACACTGCACAAGCCCAACCTGCTAAGACACAGGGTCACTGCTTTTGTCTTACCATCCATCTCATCTTTATCACTCTATTGACTTTCTTCTTTCAAATGTCTTAAATATCGAATTCCAATTTCCTCCTTAAAGAAACATTTCTCATAAAGATGTGCAAATGGTTACACAATGGTTGTTTGGGAAGAATTGTTTATAATCCATTATCGAATTCACAGTGTAGGTACAAGTGCCTTGGATCAGACAAGAAGGCCTATTGAGTAAACTGCTGCCATAGTGCCTATGTAGGAAGTTTCTAAATAAAAGTTACACTGCTGGGTAGCAATGTTTTGGTATGTCATTTTTCAAAGCTTCCACTATTTTCTTATAATTAGTTTGTATGATATTTTGCATATATGAACTGAATTTTACAAAAAGTCTCATGCTAAAAATCACACACAAAAAAGAAGATGAGTAGCTTTGAGAAAGGAGAGATGCAGGTAGGCACATTTTGTTGCAATTAGAAAAAAGTCTGCCTTGAGTTCTGTTGAAAAATTCACATTACATACTGCATGACATTTATGCTGAAAGCAGGTGTGAGTAATGTAAGAACAAGGGTTGCGTTTTGACAGAAGATTTTGCATTTATTACCTCTTTCTGAAGAAAGGTAATGAAGCAGGAAATAGTCACAAATAATAAGAAGCAGTTTCAGTTTAAGCTGTTGAATACACAACAATCTCCACTATCCTTCAAACTTTAGACCTCTTTAGAAGAAATATGCAGTCTTTCTAACCTCATATAGATAGATATATGTAAAATTATCACCATCTTTTGAAGACTGTCTTTTATATGACCTTCAAATGTCAGACATTACTCTGTATCTTCACAAAACGCATATAATTTGAGCTTTGGATCACTACTTGATGCTAATTCAGACTCAGCTTTCATAAATGATTCATTCATCCTTGGATTTATTAATCTCTATCCCTTTAAATGGTTTTTATGTGGGCCAGTTAGTTAATTAGAGCTTTATATTGTTGACATGCCTTAGAAGTTTGTGATGCTTATAGGTAATTTAGTGTCAGAGGGGAAAAAAAAAAACCCTTCTAAGAGAAAAAATACATGATTAGCTTTATCAATAAAGGATATATTTGGTGAAATAACAAGAATGGTTTTTATACAAACCTAGGTATGAATGAAGTAAAATTTATTTTAAAATTTATTTAAATCTAGATTCATTTAATTGCAGTGCCACATTTTACTCAGCTTATGGGAAATTCAATCTTGTTCATGATGGAGGCTTTCTGCTTAAAGATGGTAACAACACTAAGATTTGGCTAGGCCCAGTGGCTCATGCCTATAATCCCAGCACTGTGGGAGGCCAAGGTGGGTGGATCATGACGTGAAGAGATCAAGACCATCCTGGCCAACATGGTGAAACCCTGTCTCTACTAAAAATACAAAAATTAGCCAGGCGTGGTGGCACATGCCTGTAATCCCAGCTACACGGAAGGCTGAGGCAGGAGAATCACTTGAACCCAGGAGGCGGAGGTTGCAGTGAGTAGAGATCGCACCACTGCACTGCAGCCTGGCAACAGGGCAAGACTCCGTCCCAAAATAAATAAATAAATAAATAAATAATAAATTAAAAAAACAACTAAGATTTTACACACATCACTAAAGCATAATGATGATTCTTTGATCACCTCCCACAAATTCATACTGAGAAATATATTGTCCCAGTTTAAAAGTTTCCATCAGATTCTAGGAATAGTCTGCTTTGGGGTGATTAATGTGAAACTATTTCTACTCATTCTTCAGTAACTTAGACCAAGGACAAAATTTTAGTAACTGAAGTCAATTACCATAAGAAAAATTTAAAAGTTATTACTGTAGAACTAGTATTCTTGTGGAAGAAGATAGGCATTAAATATAGAACAGGTAAGGTGCTTTCTGGGTATTTCATTATAAGGAAAAGAAAAGGAAAAGTCTCATTCAGGATTCTTGTGATTTCAGGTTATTGGAAGACAGATGTTATTTATTCAGAATGGCTAGGACAACGTTTTCAGGAAAGAAACTTTTGAGATGTTACCAACATGATGAAAGAGATGCACTTTTGTAAGGACCAGAGCAAATGGCATTCTATGTAGAATAGATGAAAATGCAAAGAGTTTGAAGCAGAGACAGAGAAGACAAGGGTATTAATTTTGTATGACTGCAGTAACAAATTACCACAAGCTTAGTGTTTTAAAAACTAAAGTTCCTAAAAACAGGAATCATGATGGAAAATATATATTTGAGATTCATTTTCTCTATTTTTTCAATATCATACAGATTTTAAATGGCAAAATAAGAGACTGAAGAATGATTATATATGATTAGAAATGAATAATTAAACATGAAGGCTGCAGACAAGGAAACATAAAGAAAGATCACAGTCCTGGTATGAATGCAAGATTATTCGTTACTAGTCAGAAACACACATCACTTAAATCATAGATGGAGAACCTTGGTAAGATCCTGTGAGACAGAGTGTAGAAATAAAGTCTTGGCAGAAATAATACTAAGTAACTATCTCCTAAAGCCTTTCATAATGCATTCTTATTCAAATATAAGTGAAATACACTTTTCTGATTTTATAAAATGTTACATTATGGCCTCTGCAATAACAGAGTGTAAATTTTCTTGCCTGCTTATACAGACAAATATTTAGTCAATATACTTTTATCTTTCCAGTCGCTCCAGTTGTATTTAATTCATTCATAAGTTAGTTCTTTAAGGCAGAGGGACATGATATTTCATAAACAATTCTATATTGAGTATCTTTTCCTGAATCTCAGAAGCCCTGATATAATTGATTAAAAATACATTTAATAGGTGTCAGTGCTAACACATACTCTGTTATAACGGCTAGTTTTGAAACACGTATGTTAACACTTTTAGGCTTCTTACTGATACAAACTTTGATTTGTTTATGGTATCATTGACTTTAAGTGTTATGTTAGACTATCTTATTCAATGTGCCAAATAATATATAATCCTTGGCAATTACTAGAAACATCCTCTTCCTTACAATTAATTCATTGTGCACGGTTCTGCTGATTTCACCTGATAATTATATTCCTTATTTCCTACCTCCTTTCTATAATGTTCAGACAGTGATAGCTCAGGAGATTCTCTGGATCAAATACTCCTTTTTATCTTGTGCTGCAAGGAGGCTCTAAAATGACTCCAGTGATCTCTGCATCTTGGTATTCATGCCCTTGTGCAACACCCTCCCTTTGAGCATGGGTGATACCTTATGTTCTATAATTTGCTTCTAACCAAAATAATATGGCAAGTGCGACGGGATAACTCTTCTGTGCTTATACTATGTTAGGATGAAAACAGTATCTTGTTAGCAGGCTGTCTTTATTGCCTCCTTAGCTTATATGCTCTGATGAAGCAAACAGGCGTGTAAGGGAGGTCCACATGTCAAGGAGTGAAGGGCAGCCTCCTCCCAACAGGCACCAAGGGACTGAGGATGACCTCCAGCTGGCTGCCACACACAAGCTGAAGCTTTTAATCCAACACCCCACAAGGAATTGAATTCTGCCAACAACCACATGAGTTTGAAAGCAGATTATTTTCCAGTTGATCCTCACATGAGAATGTAACCCTGGCAGAAGCCTTGACTGCAGTCTCATGAGAGACCTTGAAAAAATGAATAAGTAAACTGCTTGGATTCTGAACCCACAGAAATTGTGAGATAATAATTGTCTACTGTTTTGAGCTGCTGAATTTTCCAAAATGTATTATGCAGGAGTGGATAACCTATATATTTCTGAACGTAGTTTCTTCTCTCCGTTGACAAATTGTATATCAATACCTGATTTCATGCCTATCATTTTCACATGAACCTTCCTAATTCTTTTACTCAGGCTCGACTCAAGCCTTTGCAGTATTACAGATATGTGGTCCTTAAGACAGAAATCTTCATCATAAACTCTACTTCCTTCTAAATATATAATTATTGTAACAAAGAAAGCACTCTTAAATGTTTAATGAGTAATGGGGGTCTTGGATGTTTAAAAGTGTAGAACAGACACTTCTCACATTATGATCCAGAACCATCCTTATTATTGGGGGCTGTCCTATGTGCTACAGGATTTTGCAGAATCCCTAGTCTCCACCCACTAGATCTCAGTAGCACACCCACATTGGTGAAAAGGAATCATGTATCTGGATATTGTTAAATGCTCACTTTGGGAACAAAAGAGCACTTAGTGGAGAGCCACTGCTATAAAGGGATCCTGACTAAGGAATGCCGCTTTATGAGAAACTAAAGAGAAAGTGGTAGCTAGAGCTATACTTTGTTGTAAGTGAAGTGTGAAATAGAAAAAAACAAAAACAAAAACAAAAAAAACCATAAAGAACAGATAGGGAACAAATAGAAAAGGAAAGAATAATTCCAAAGGAACAAATTGAAGGCCTTTGAAATTAGAAGCAATGAACTCACAATTGTTAGCAGAAAGGCCGGGAACTCAAATAATTGGGCTTAAATCGTTCTGATTGTTCCTCTATATCATATTAAGAAGTAGAATTCAGATATTTTAAAAATATTTATTTCAAATATTTTAATTTATGATTTACAATTCACTTAACAAATTCATAACATGTAAATATGATTATGAAACTATTTTTTCAAATGATCTATAAATGTAAAAGGCATTATTTTACAGTTTTTTTCAACTCTCCTTAAACTTTAACTGAGATATCCAGTTGTCTTATTTTGTATGGGAAAAGTGGTAGCTCATGGTGTATGGATTTCGATACTGGCGGTATAGAGATACTGGCAGTGGTTAATAATATTGTATCTTGTTCATCAAAGGCTTTTAAAAAAGGAAGGCTAGAAGACTGGTAACAAGGAGTTTTGGTTCTAGATATGTGAAGTAATTCACACAATGTGGATGGTCTGTGGAGACATTTATATCCCACGTGAATGCTCAACACAGAGCATGTAGCAGAGGATTTCACAAATCTAATAGAGAACTAGACCTATTCTGTGGCTTTTCATCAGTGTTTTCAACCGCCATTGTGGTACTCCTTCGATGGGTTCATTTTTTTGTGTAGCCATTGTATCGGTCAGTTCTCATGCTGCTAATGAAGACATACCCTAGAATGGATAATTTATCAAGAAAAAGAGGTTTAATGGACTCACAGTTCCACATGGCTGGGAAGGCCTCACCACCATGGTGGAAGGCAAAGGAGGAGAAAAGCATGTCTTACATGGCGGCAGGCAAGAGGACGTGTGCAGGGGAACTCCCATTTATAAAACCATAAGGTCTCATGAGACTTATTCAGTCTCTCCCAAGAACAGCACAGGAAAAACCTGCTGCCATGATCCAACTACTTCCCATCAAGTCCCTCCCATGACACGAGGGAAACTGTGGGAGCTACAGTTCAAGATGAGGTTGGGGTGGGAACACAGCCACACAACATCGGCCATAATGAGGTCAAAATGTGATTCTTGTTTCACACAGCCTGATCTGGCTAATTCCACTGCTTAGAATCCAATCTATTGCCAATGGTAATCCCCAATATAAAACCATTATTTGATGAATAATTGATTACATTGAACTTTTCTAAGATGGAGAAAGCTTTATTTATCTTTCTAGTGATGTATTTACCTTTTCTCACTGCCTTTCCCCTGACAGCATTATATGTCTATAAAATGCATAATTACAAATATTTAGTTTAAATATCTTAACCAGCTTTTCTTTGAAACTCTAAAATCAGGCAACACCTCATTCTATAAAGTAGTGAGTGTTCTGATGAACTGAGCAGAGATTGGCTTTATAGATAGAAAATATTTGACAAAAGCAGAAACAGACAATGAAAAGTGAATTGGTTGTTGCAGTTACTTTTATTTTTTGTAAAGGTTAAAGCAAAAGGGACTTCCTTATCATGCTGGCTAAACCGTCCTGTTTGGGGATTTGGCTATTTCTCTCTCTTAATTCCTTGGAAGGTCAGATAAACAGCCTCATTTTGGCTTGTTGGTGTGGAATTCCATTATGAGTAACTCCATTTTGCTTTGGTCTGCAGGGTCTAGTGCAGGAGCTCAGTCCAAACCAAGAGCCTTCTGTAAATTTAATTTAACAATTCTTGTATTTTCCAAAATGCCTTATTCACCATCACAGTATCCCATCAATAAAGCTTTCATGACTGAAGTAGTTGGTCAGTGGCTGACACACCTGGTATTAATTTAAGTTACTCCATATCATCTTATGTGGAGGAGCTGACATCACGCAGCAAAAAAGACTCTGTGCAAACCTCTGCTCTAAGACTTGACCAAACTTTAACTTGGCTTCTAGCAGCCTAAGGCTGTGTCCCTGGGGGAACTCCTTTTGAGTTTCTGTCTAGTAAAGCTTAGGGCTGTGAAAACAACTCACTATTTGTTCTAGCTAGCACTTGATATAGGTCTTTTTTTTTTTTTTTTTTTTTTATAGAAAATAGACCATTTACTAAAAGGGGCTTTCAATTGCGAATCCTTCCTGTGTCCATTTGAGATTTATGTGTACTTCCTACAGCTCAGGAGTGATGTCTCAAGGACCTGAAAACCATTCCTTTGAAGTGTAATTGTCAGAAAGGACAGTGTCTCCCACTCTTTACAGGAGGATAGAGTCCTAACTTTGGTCATTGCCAGCTAGCAGACACTGCTGGCCTCCCTGCGTTTACGCTAACCAACCCTTAGTAATTCTTTACTTCCCTCATTCTTCTTGAGTCCCAGATCACTCCCCGCTTTATCCTCCTTTTTTTTCTCTTGAAGTCATCTCTGTGAAAATCGGAATTAAGCTTACCTCTTTCCCCTACTCTCAGAACTTAACAGCTTTACCAAATATCCAGTTTGGGTTATCTTTGACATACTTGCCACCACCCACACTACCATGCTCATGTCCTTTCCCTGAACTGGTCCCAACTGAGTGTTTGATCTGGCTCTGGCTCCTATAGTACAGTACATATGGACCCAGTGTGGCCCACTGATTGCAGTATGCAACTGCTTCCTGAGACATCTCACTTTGGGAATTAAGAACAACATGTTTTGCATAAAGACAGAATGCCCTGCCTGGATTCTGTCGGTGCCCAGATATTTCCTGCTGCCTGCCACCCAGAGTTTGACAAATAAGATAATCCTACAAAACAGGAAAACTTCTTTTTCTGCCCATCATGGATATTTCCCAGTCATGCAAAAAATTAATAGCAAGCAAATAAAAGGCTGCTAAACATATTTGAAAGCCATTTAGAAAGTCTACCTCATTTCCAAATATCCCACCTACTCAAAAATAAAGATACGATTTTTTATTTTATTTTATTTTTTTGTAGTGATTTATGAAGAGGGCAGCATCTCATCGAAAGACTTGGAAAGATGCTCTACCGAACTGATCAGAGGGAGTCAGCTTTAGAGGCAGAAAGGAGCTGAATAAGAAACAAGTGGATAGGGCTTTCAAAATTGGTTTTATCATAGGGTTAAAACAGAAGGGACTTCCTTATCTTGCTGGCTCAGGTAAATTGGGCCCCTCCTGATTGGTTGTTTTGAATCTCCTGTTTTTTCTAAAACTGGCCTGTTTTAAAGTTCAGTTTGATTGTGTGGCATCTCAGGTTTGGTCTGATCTGTTAGGGCCTAGTGTAAATGTTCAGTTCAAAACAATGGCCTCCTATGAATTTCATCTAATAAACTCTTATAGAACATGAAACTATCACAATATTTTCTCATTTTCCTCCATGGAACTATTGTCCTCTCATACATTTTGAATTCCTGCTGAAGCAAAAGTGACAGTAGTTTGTTTCCTTCTGGTTGCAAGTTTAAGAATAAGCAGAATTTGCTAGTTTTGTTCCACATTGGGTTTTGTGTTTGAAAATAACTCTGCCCTTTCGTTTGTTCTGCTAGCCTCCTAGAGGGCCTCCTAAGAGTGGTTTTCTGCTATCGCTATTCTCTGAATTGCACCCTGATGACTTCTCAGCACTGGATTACTTTCATAAGCAATGACCTTTTAAATTCTGTTTTAAAAACTCAAAATGATTCTGTTCTCTTAAGTTGAAACCTGACAAAACAAAGCTTTAAAAATATACACATGATTCCAGGTATGGTGGCTCATGCTTATAGTTCAAGCTACTCAGGAGGATCACACTGAAGGATTGTTTGAGATCAGGAGTTCAAGTTCATCCAGGACAACATAGCAAGACCCTTTCTCTCTAAAAAACACATACACATAATGTGTGCATGTGCATGTGTGAACACATGTACATATGTATATATAATGTACATATATCGCATACAATTTATACATGTATACCTACACAAATATGTTTGCATATATATATTCATACATATATACACACATGCATTTATATACATACATACATATGTACATATCTGTGTGTTTATGTACAGTTCTGTCTCTATAAAATCCATTCTTAATAAATAAATATTTTAAAAAGTTTAATATATAAACCATAGACATTATTATTATTTTCTTAGAATTATCTAGCATTGTAAATGCCAAACAAAGACAATATTAGTGGATATTTTATCATCCAAACCTCAAAATAAAATTGCTTCTATTTTAAGTCTGACACATATGGCATTTGCCTTTCTGTGACGATCTTGTTCACTTTCAGCATTTGCAACACCAGATTGCCAATTTCCCTGGAATTTGAAATGGCAAGAATAGTAATTTTGAATTAAATATAAGTCAGGGGCTGTCAATTGAAAATAGGCCTTTCGTTGACCTGTTTGAAAGTTCAGATGTCAATGCCATGATTTTTTATTCCTTTTTTTTTTTCAGATCAGAATTAAAACTTTTTTTTTCTTGTTCTTTCTCCCCTTTTCAAATTGTAATAACACTCTTGAAGCACAGAGGCAGTGATTCATGAATTTGATGGAGTGCTTCAGCAGAGAACTCTATCATTTTCAAGCTTCTCGAATACCATTGCTTTCATTAAAGGCTAAAATAGCTGTGTTTATTATTTTGCTTTTCTTCTCTCATTTAAAATATTAGAAGGGAGTTCTGTTTAATATTAAATATATGTGTCATTATGCATATATATGTATATGTGTTTGTGTATGTGTGTATGTAACCATAGGTGTGTATGTGCATTTTTTCCTAAAGAATCTATTCAAGAAATAATACAGAACATTTGATATAAAATGTAAATGTCTGTTTTTAGATTTCTGAGAATGAGATTTTGAAAAAACTGGAAAAGCTCTTTGGTAGGATACTAAAAATACTTTAGATTCTCAAACTAAAATATTCACAAGATTTTTGATAAACTACAGGAATCTCAAAATAACCATCTGAGAGACACAATTAACAATGAGGAAGTAGTAAGTTTGCTACACTTTCTTAGAAAGATTTTGAGCGTAAACATTTCCTAAACTTTTTATTATGAAAGTTTTCAAACAAAGGTTGAAAATGAATGCAATTAACATATGTATATCTTCCAGTTACACTCTAAATTTTCACATTTGTTCTGTATATACTTGTGTTTTATTTATCTATATATCATTGATTTTTCTGTGCCATCTAAAAATAAATAATAGTTTGTCACAAAATATTTCAGCATGTTGTAAGGTCAAAAAAAGCCTCCCATATATTTCATGAACCACATATAATACCTATGAATAACAATAGTATAATATCATCTAATATTCATATGATGTTTAAATTTCCCAATACCTACACAATTGTCTTAAACTCTTATATTCTACTGTGCAGCAAGATCTAGTTGAGGTTGAGATGGGTTTTTTTTTTCTTCTTTCTTTCCTTCCTTCCTTCCTTCCCATCCTTTCTCTCTTTCCCTCCTTTCCCTCCTTCCCTTCCCTTTCCTTCCTTCCTTCCTCTCTTTCCTTTCCTTCTTTCCTTCCTTCCTTCTCTCTTTCCTTCCTTCCTTTCCTTCCTTCCTTCCTGTCTTTCCTTTTCCTTCCTTCCTTC
>NC_045437.1:20868839-20879554 GCF_002776525.5 Piliocolobus tephrosceles
CTTCCTTCCTTCCTGTCTTTCCTTTTCCTTCCTTCCTTCCTCCCTCTCTTTTCCTTCCTTCCTTCCTTCCCTCCCTCCCTCCCACCCTTCCTTCCTTCCTTCCTTCCTTCCTTCCTTCCTTCCTTCCCCCCGTCTCTTTCCTTTTCTGTTCTGTTCTGTTCTTTTCTTTTTTTCTCTCAGGGTTTCATTGTGGCACCCAGGCCTGAGTGCAATGGCGTGATCATGGTCCACTATAGCCTCGAACCCCTGGACTCACATGAGCCCCAAACCCTGTTAGCCTCTTGACCGGCCAATTCTTTATTTTCTTTTTTTTATTTTTGAAGAGACTGGATCACACTATGTTGCCTGGGCTGGTCTCTAACTCCTAAGCTCAAGGGATCCTTCCACCTCCGTCTCCCAAAGTTCTGGAATCACAGGCATGGGCCACCATACCCAGCCAAGGTGGAAATCTTGAAATGAGCCTTGGTGCACAAGCCGCTAGTCCTGAAAAGTAAGCTATTTTAGTTGGCTCACAGACTTATCTCCCAAGAGCTGATGTTTCCTAGAACAAAGAGCTAAGCCGTTTTTCTCCCAACCTTAATATTTTAGCACAGAGACAGAGAAATTACTTTTTGATAATTTCCAGAAACCATTGAAAACCAAGGAAAATCAATCTGATATGCAGATTCCAAAACCTCTTGGTGAGAAACAAAAAAAATCCCCAAAGTTCTTTTTATTATACATATTTCCAATCCTACAAAAAAGAAGGGTATAAGTATCACTTATACTCACTACATAGACTCAAAAGGTTTAAACTGTTGTCTTTTTATATTTTATCCATCTACTTTAGCATACCTTGAGAGAAAGTATCTCTCTATATAAAACAAAACTAAGATTGTACTTAAGAAAATTAATAATAAACCATAATACAATCTAAAGTTGAGTATAAATTCCACTTTCCTTGAGTCTGAAAAATGCATCTAAAGCTGTGTTAATTTCCTCCTAAACTAAGATCTGATCTTAGTTCTTGCATTACTTGGGTGTTTTTTCAGTTTAGCTTCTTTGTTCTAGAATAGTCCTTCATCTTAGGTGAACTATTTGCTGTAATTGAGTGTTGAAATTGAGGACATCATTCTATATTGGTATTCATATGGAAATGTAATCAAATAAATCATTAAGTATATTTCTAGCACAAGTGTTTAAAATGCATGTATGAAATAACATCATTGGGACACACTAATGGGTCATTTAAGGTAGTCAGAACCAGAAAAATAATTAAATTGGTAGCAAAAGAAACATTGATTAAGATAATTACTACAAATTTTACATTGCAATTCATCATTCTTAGAAGCACTGGATTCACTAAATGCATTCCAGTGGTTAACATTGTATTTAATGGAAGCTCATTTCATATCCTAGGTTGTCTATAAGAACATATAAAAACACTATCCAACATATAATTAGTATCTTGAGGAAACGCACCGTCACAATTTTTCTATGTTACAGTCTGATAAACTGAAAGACCTTATAAAGCCATTTGGTGTAATTTCCAAGCAAATTTAAAGAATTACATCTATATCATCTGATATAGTTTGGATATTTTTCTCTGCCCAAATCCCATGTTGACTGTTAGTCCCTAGTGCCTTGTGGGAGGTGCTTGTATCATGGGAACATATCCCTGGTGACTTGGTGCTATTTTTATTAATAGTGAGTTCTCACGAAATCTGGCCACTTAAAAGTGTATGAAACCTCCCTACCCACTCTCTCTCTCTCCCTCTCTAGCTCCTGCTTTTGCCATGTGAAGTGGCTGCTCCCATTTCACCTTCTGCCATGACTGCAAGCTTCCTAGGGCCTCTCCAGAAGCTGATGTCAGAGCTATGTTTCCTGTACAGCCTGCAGAACTAACAGCCAATTAAATATCTTTTCCTCGTAGATTACCCAGTTCTCAGGTACTTCCTTATAGGAATACACGAATGGCTTAATACAGAAAATTGGTACTGAAGAGTGAGGTATTGCTGTAAAGATACCTGAACATGTGGAACTTGAATCTATGAATGTGAAACCAGCAGATATGGAGGGCTGACCATAATTGTTTATATGGTAAGGTTTAAATATGTTTTCTGTTATTTGCTTGTTTTTCTATTCTGTTTCTTCATTTTAACTGACTAGTTTATAGCATTCCATTTTATCTCTTCTGTTGGAATATTAGCTTTATATCTTTATTTTTAATATTGATTCCTCAGTATTTATTATAGACATATATACCTTTCTACATTTTGTTTTCAAATGATATAACAACACTTAATGCTGTAAGTGCTTTCTGACAGGTTGTTTCCATTTTCTTCCTCATTTTTTCATTTTTATTATACATATTACTTTTATATATGTCAGAAACTCCTCAAGCTTTATTTTGATTATTTTCACTTTAAGCAATCAATTATATTTTAATTTTTTTTCTAAATACAAAATATTTTTTATATGCCTACATATTTGCAAGTTTCAGTACTCTTTGGTCCTTTATGGAGATTAATGTTTTCATTTGTTATTAATTCCTCCTACCTGAAAAATTTCATTTAATTGTTCTCATACCAACAGTCTGCTGGGAAAAGATTATTTCAGGGTTTCGCTGAACATTTTAGTATTTTTCCTTAATTTTTCAATGGTATTTTTATTGGCTGTAAAATTCTAGTTTGGGGTTTTTTACAAATGGTTGTTTCTGGTTTTGTTATTTTTTTCCCTTTTTTTCCCCAGCTTTGGACTTTTAAGAATTATATTCTTTCGTCTACTAGGATGCATGTTTCACTGAAGTAGTATGTAGAGTTAATTTTTCTTTCCTCTGTACATTTTTTCTTTGCTCTTCTCTGGATGTTTTTAAAATACCATTTCATTCATTACTGATTTTCAACAATTCAGAGATGGTATGATTTGGTAAGTCTCTAAGAATGTGGATTTATAAATTTTATCAAATTTTGAAAACATTTATTCATTGTTTTTCTGTACAGCTTCCCAGTTTTTTTTTTTTTTTTTTTTTTTTTCAGTGGGAGGGTAAGTTTATTCCATCCTGGCCAGGAGTAGAATTCTTATAATTACAGCACAGATAAACTCTTTCCTACGAGAAGGCAAATTGGAGAGAAGCCTCAGGATAAACTATTAATCATTTATTTGCATTTCTAGTAAAAAAGAAAACCTGGTAGTAGCATCCAGCATTTAAAATATCACTTTTAACAATATCAATTTTTCTTACATAGTCCTGTCATATATGTTTTTATTCACATTATATTTTGATGTCAAAGGAATAATGTGTTTCAACCATATAGTATTATAAACAAATGGTGGGGGGACACCAAAGACGGAATAGGAAGAAAATAATACACTTGAAAATGATTAAATGAACTACTCAGAAAAATTACAATTATATTTGCCGTGCTTCAGATTTACTTTCACTCTTGGTTAAGGAAGAAGTGGAAGCATGAGGTAAGCCAGAAGAAATAATGCAGCAATTCAGGAAGATCAGCACCTCACAAGGCTTAACCCATTTGAGACCTACAGTTGCAATCTTTTGAGTTTTTGCAATCAGACCTTGGCAATGACCTTGAGCAGTAAGATATAAATAACTCCCACATGCGTGACATGTTCCAATAATGGAACACTAGGCATAAATGGGGTAATATAAGTATTAAATATTTCTGAATGCAACCATGTGTATTTACGAAAACCAAAAATGTAAGATTTTAAAACCATTCTCTGGTTATGCATACACAAACACACACACACACATACACACAGAAGATGTGCTTATAATATATATAAATATGATATAAAATGTTTATAACAATATACAATATGGTCATAATATGTATGTATATTTTTAATGTATTGTATTTGTATAAATATATATTATATGTATATATGTGTGGGTGTATATAAACACATATACACGTAGGGTGTGCATATATTTATTTCTATTTAATTGATTACTATTAATGTTATTTCTAGTCATATTTAGATGAACAACTAACAATTTATATATACAACTATACTTTCCTGCTTAGATGTTATTTGCATATGTATACATTATCTTTAGGCTCATAATTCCAGAAGATAGTTTTTAAAAATACAAGTATATGAAATTAGAAAATAAAGTGTGCCCTCTTAAGACCCCATATCAAAACAAAGGTTTATTATGAGTGCTTTAGTCTAATAAGATGTGGAGTTGGTTGCTACGTGGCATTGACTTAGTGGATTGCCCAACATCTGCTCCCTGGAAAGAGTGTTCTGAAATTCACACTCCACCGGAGTCGGGCATTTTGCTGATCCGTCTCTGGTACATCTATGCAGGGGAGAAATGTAAGGGAGCATAAAAAAGATAATGAACTTGCTGCACTAGCTAACATTTTCAAAATGGAAAGATGTTTCATTGTTGAAGTCTTCTTTTTATCATATCAGCCATCTTGGCTACTATTTAAATAGTGTATATACACATATTCATGAAGTAGGAAATATTTTGCCATCTTACTCTTAAAGAAAACATAGAGGCACGGCGCAGTGGCTCAGGCCTGTAATCCCAGCGCTTTGGGAGGCCAAGGCGGGCAGGGGCAGATCATGAGGCCAGGAGATTGAGACCATCCTGGCTAACACAATGAAACCCCGTGTCTACTAAAAATACAAAAGATTAGCTGGGTGTGGTGCTGGGCCCCTGTAGTCCCAGCTACTCGGGAGGCTGAGGCAGGAGAATCGCTTGAACCCGGGAGGCGGAGCTTGCAGTGAGCCGAGATCGCGCCACAGCACTCCAGCCTGGGCGACAGAGCGAGACTCGGTCTCAAAAAAAAAAAAAAAGAAAGAAAGAAAGAAAATATAGAAAAAACTATGACATTTCCCTGGGGTCATATGACTGGTAAATTGTAGCGCAAGTGGATTTCAAAATCTGAAAACTGAGATTTCACTCAAGATTTCATGTCATTTCTTCACAATTAGACAAACAAAAGCTACAATTATTGTGTGAAAGTATCGAGAAGTCAAATTTCAGTCAAATATAAGGATACTCTCCTTAGTAACTCATATAATTTTCATTTTCATGTTTAGGATTTAAATGTTTTTAAATAGAAAATATTTTGTATATGCCTATAATGTTGATGAATCTTTATTCCTTAAGGTACCTACCATGGATCTTTCTCGAAAGATAATTTTACTGCCTTTTTAAAAAAGAAAACAAAATTATTTAATGAGTGTTTGTGTGTCTTAACTTTGCATTCAGGGTTCTCCAGGGGATACTAAGAGCACAGGACAAAACCATAGTTAAAATGATCATCTGTTAACAGGAACTTTCGTAATAAAAATTATGAAAAGTGCAATTGTGAAGCTAAACAACACATAGTTAAGTAAAAATAAACTGAGTGAGACTTTTATCTTCTTGTCATTACATAGTAGGAGCCTGACCAAGCCTCATGCTGAAAACAATTTGTGGTTGGAAACCCCCCAAAATCTACGATAAAAGATTAGAGATTTCACAGGGAGATAACTGAACTATAAAATAAAGAAGTAAACAGCAACAAATCGCCACCAACAATCCGGGGAGGTAGATTGATGAAGTGGCAAATTAAACCAGTTCCTTGAGCTTGTACCCCAAAGGGGGTTTGGGTTTGAGCTTAGAGTTTTCCTAAGGTCTTTCACAAGTAAGGAAGTGATTAAAAATAGAGATAAGCTCCTGGGGGATGCCTGGGCTTAAATTAATGCAGTTTAGCTCCTTCCAACAAAGAAATCACAGAATAAAAGGCCTTGCTTGGGTCCCCTACTCTAAAAGGCTGCATGCTGGGCAGATGTTTTCCTTTCCTAGTTTGTGAGGAGAGGCTGTTTTTCCTTTAACTCTGTCAATTATCTGAAGGGGCTGTCTAGAAATGACGGTTAAGTTTATTTGGCGGCCATAGCAGATTGTCTAAAATCTCATGATATTTCTAAAATTAGCTTTCAGACAAACTATTGAACAAACAAGGATTATGAAGCATACAGTCACACAAGCCAGGATCAGTGTAAACAAGGGACAGCAGAAATAGACCCCAAAGACATCCTGGTTATTAGAATTGTTGAGCACAAATAGTAAAATAACATATTCATACTTGTAGAAATAAAAGACATAGTTTAAATTATCTTCAAGTCACTGAAAACTCTCTCTGCCTTACTTTCTCTACAAAATCATCTTCAAGAATGGAATTGAAAGCAACAGAAGATGTGATTTTCAGAAAAAACCACCACCACCACCACAGTCTGATATTACAGAACCACCAGGGGTTCAGTCTAGGTCCTGCCGCTTGCCACACAGGAAGTCAATGAATGAGACGATGAGATGGCTGGTGTTGCCAAAGAAGAAGGCTTAATCAGGTGCTGCAGTGGAGGAGATGGGAGTGCAGTCTCAAATCTTCCAGACAGACTAAAACTAGAGGTTTATACAGTAGGGAAGAAATGAAACAATGTGTAGGAAAATAAGAAGTAGGAAGGGCAAGGAAGCAATCATAGTGAATGCCATCTCATTCTCTGGATGTTGTGATCTGTTGCATTTCAGTTATTTGATACTTATTTGAGTGGCCTGAAGGTCATTTTCTGAGGAAGGAACTCAGATGAAACATATATAAGCTTTAAGTTTTAAGATAATAAGCATCAATTTCTATGTTTATCCAAAAAACTGTCTAAGGAACTATTGGGTAGGCTTCTCCGAGATTTTAAACTTCCACCAATGTAATTCATTATTAATATTTTATGTATAGAAATGTTATTTCAGCTGCAGTTATATATTTGCTGGGACTGTAGTCATCTGATGGCTTGACTGGACTGGTGGTTGACATCGATAACCTATTGGTTGGGAGCCTAGTTGGGAGTGTTGACAGTTGTTTCTCAAGCATGGTGGTCTTAGAGTAGTTGTGGCCAGCTTCCTCAAGAGCACATATCTCACAATAACCAGGAGGAAGCTGCATGGCCTGTTGACCTAGCCTCAAAAGTCCTTCAATGTCACTTCATTTTATTAATTATAAACCAGTCATTAATGCCACTATAGATTTAAGGTGAGGAAATACTGGTCAAATTTCTGATGGGAGGATTATCAAATAATTGGCTATCATATTTTAAAACCATCATATAGCTAATCATTTCAAGAACCTAGAGGGGGCTTACAAACAATTTGATACAGTATAAGGGATCAAGTTAGAGAATAGGTCAACAACTGAAACAATTTTCAATAATGCAAAAAGCACTGTAAAACAGGTTAAAACAAAAGAAAACACAAAACCTCTAAACCTCTAAATATACAAGGAATAATATTAAATCAGATGGAGTAAAGTAGTTAAAAACAGGGGTTATGAATGCATAAACAAAAGCATGGCCAAGAATATGCTGTTTACAAGAGACACATCTAAAAATACACATTCACAAGGATTTAAAATCAAAAATGGAAAATATATAGCATGCAATAGAAATAAAAAAAACTCAGATAATTGTGATTACTACTGATCAAAGGAGTCTCAAAGGCAGAAAATATTACTAGAGAAAAAGATCTCAGTCAAAAGAAGTTCAACTCACAAGGAAGACATGATTTTCAGCATGAGTACATCTCATAAATGATTTCAAAATCAGCATTGAGTTCAAATTTTACGAGATCTGAATCTTACTCATTTTATAAAATTTAGTGAACCCTCCTAAAGAATAAAAACTACAAGATTATGGATACAAAATTCTGTACAGCAGGATGTTATAATGACCAGAAAAAAATAGTTACAACACTTTTTTTTTAATTGGCAAATACCTCAACTTTGGTCAGTGAAATTCAATTTTTAAATAAATTATCTCCTTAAAGCTTTATTTTCCTATATTTGTCCATATGTACATTTTGAGATTATCTATATAAAACCAAGTTTACAGCATTGTTTTTATAGTTGAAGCTTTCCATTAGCATAATTGAGCAGTGATTGCTTGTTTGTTTAGGATTATTCGTTGGGATAAAAATGTATGACTAAGCACAAACTTGTGATTGCTAATGCATTTTCTTCCAAATTTATGTCTCATAGAAATTCTAGTTAATTAACTTCTACATTATTCCCACAAAAATGATGTAGTAACTATATTTTATGCAATATTATTGTACCTTTCTGACAAGGTACAACTTCAGGTTTGATTAGATTCAAAGTGGAGTGAATCTTCCAATATAAATTTTGTACAACTCACAATGAAAAGCATTTCTCACAGACTACATGTTAAATCTTGTTTCTTCCATGCACTTATGGTATCAGGATGCCAAGTGAGCTGATACAATTGGCAGCTGAAGTAATCAGAAAAATCATCCTATCCTGGACAGCTGTCAACAGCTTCCCTAAATGGTAAATTGGTTGATAGCCCACATCCCACTTCACCCAAACTCTACCAACCCAACTTCTCTTTAGAAATATTCTAAAATTGTCTAGATCACTTTAGTTCCTCTAAAAGTGAATGGAATATGGAGGAGATTGGAGACCTCAGAATAAAAGGATGGAAAGAGTAAACAGGCAGTATTATTTCAAACTTTGGTTACTATAAAAATAATCTTAATATTATTATATGTATTAAAAACATTTTAATCAATAATTAACTTCTAAATAAAGAAATAACCAGAGCCAGATTGTTTCTCTGGTGAGTGCCCCAAAACATTTATTTATGAAATTATACCAATCATTTACAAGGTCTTTTACAAAATAGAAGCAGAGATAAGAACTTTCTAACTTGCTCTATGAGTCCCAAATCCATCAATTTATTAAAAAAAAACAAACAAACCTTTATACCACAACCAAATGGGATTTATTCTAGCTCTGTAAAGCTGGTTCAAATGTAAAAATAAGTAATTTAACCAAGCATATCAAGAGGTGATGAAAAATATTTGACAAAAATCCATATCTGTTAATGATCAAAACTCTCAGTGGTCTAAGATTAAAGGGAAGTGTCCTCAACTTGATAAGTGTAATCATCAGAAAGTTTATAACTCACATCATGCTAAATGGTGAGAAACTCATTATTTCCTTCTAAGAGTGACAAAAGGTATGTTCCGTCTTCTCACTCCTATTCAACATTGTTAAAAGGCCTAGCAAATGCAGTAAGAAAAGAAAAGGAAAAAAGGGAAGCCGTGAGAGACTGTACCAGGAGTAACAGTGTGCTCCAGCCCAGATATCAGTATCAGATACCAGCTTTTCCCACAGTCTTTGCAACTGGCAGACCAGGAGATTCCCTCCAGTACCTGACTCAGTGGGTCCTACCTTGACAGAGCCCAGCAAGCTAAGATCCACTGGCTTGAATTTCTCCTTGAAATTCTCCACAGCAGTCTGAGGTTGACTTGGCATGCTCGAGGTTGGTAGGAGGAGGGGCGTCTGCCACTCCTGAGGCTTGAGTAGGCAGTTTTACCATCAGGGTGTAGATAAAACTGCAGGAAAGTTTGAACTGGGCAGAGCCCATCGTAGTTCAGCAAGGCCGCTGGAGCCAGGCTGCCTATCTAGATTTTTTCCTCTCTGGGCAGGGCATCTCTGAAAAAAAGGCATCAGCCCCAGTCAGGGACATAAAGATAAAACCCCTATCTCCCTGGGAAAGAGCACCTGGGGGAAGTGGTGGCGGTGGGCGCAACTTCAGCAGACTTAAATGTCACTGCCTGACAACTCTTAGGCGAGCATGGATCTCCCAGCACAGTGTTGGAGCTCTGATAAGGGACAGGCTGCCTCCTCAAGTGGGTCCCTGACTCCTGTGTATCCTGATGGGGAGACACCTCTCAGTGGGGGCCAACAGACACCTCATACAGGGGAGCTTTTGCTCACATCTGGTGGGTGCCTCTCTGTTACAAAGCTTCCAGAGGAAGGAACAAGCAGCAATCTTTGCTGTTGTGCAGCCTCCACTGGTGATACCCAGGCCAACAGGGTCTGGAGTGGATCTCCAGCAAACACCAGCAGACCTGCAGAAGAGGGGCCTGACTGTTAGAAGGAAAACTAACAAACAGAAAGAAATAGCAACACCAATAAAAAATATGTCTACTCAGAGACCCCATCTGAGGGTCACTAACATTAAAGAGCAAAAGTAGATAAATCCATGAAGATGGGGAGAAACCAGCAGAAAAAGGCTAAAAACTCCAAAATCCAGAACACCTCTTCTCCTCCAAAGGATCACAACTCTTCACCAACAAGGGAATAAGACTGGACAAAGAATGGGTGTGATGAATTGACAGAAGTAGGCTTCAGAAGGTGGGTAATAACAAACTCCTCTGAGCTAAAGGAGCTTGTTCTAATCCAATGCAAGGAAGCTAAGAACCTTGAAGAAAGGTTAGACAAATTGCTAACTAGAATAACCAGTTTAGAGAAAAACCAGTTTAGAGAAGAAGATAAATGACTTGATGGAGCTGAAAAAAACAGCATGGGAACTTCATGAAGCATACACAAATATCAATAGCTGAATCAATCAAGTGGAAGAAAGGATATTAAAGTTTGAAGATCAACTCAATGAAATAAAGTGAGAAGACAAGATTAGAAGAAAAAAAGTGAAAAGAAATGAACAAAGCCTCCAAGAAATATGGGACTATGTGAAAAGACCAAATCTACATTTGATTGGTGTACTTGAAAGTGATGGGGAGGATGGAACCAAATGGGAAAACACTCGTCAGTATATTATCCAGGAGACCTTCCACAACCTAGCAAGGCAGGCCAACATTCAAATTCAGGAAATACAAAGACCACCACAAAGATACT
>NC_045437.1:20879654-20949425 GCF_002776525.5 Piliocolobus tephrosceles
GATTACAGGCTTGAGCCACTGCGCCCAGCCTCAACATTCTTAAAGAAAAGGATTTTCAACCCAGAATTTCATATCCAGCCAAACTAAGCTTCATAAGCAAAGGAGAAATAAAATGCTTTACAGGAAAGCAAATGCTGAGAGATTTTGTTACCACCATGCCTGCCTTACAAGGACTCCTGAAGGAAGCACTAAACATGGAAAGGAACAACCGGTACCAGCCATTGCAAAAACATACTAAATTGTAAAGTCCATCGACACTATGAAGAAACTGCATCTACTAATGGGCAAAATGAGCAGCTAGCATCAAAATGACAGGATCAAATTCACATATAACAATATTAACCTTAAATGTAAATGGGATAAATGCCTCTGTTAAAAGACACAGACTGGCAAATTGGATAGAGTCAAGACCTATTGGTCTGCTGTATTCAGGAGCTGCATCTCACATGCAAAGACACACATAGGTTCAAAATAAAGGGATGGAGGAATATTTACCAAGCAAATGGAAAGTCAAAAAAAAAAAAAAAAAAAGCAGAGATTGCAATCCTAGTCTCTGATAAAGCAGACTTTAAACCAACAAAGATCAAAAGAGACAAAGAAGAGCATTACATAATGGTAAAGGTATCAATGTAACAAGAGTTAACTGTCCTAAATATATCAGTACCCATTACAGGAGCACCCAGATTCATGAAGCAAGTTCTAAGAGACCTACAAAGAGACTTGGACTCCCACACAGTGATAGTGAGAGACTTTAACACCCTACTGTCAACACTAATCAGATCAGCAAGCAAAAAATAAAGAAGGATATCCAGTACTGCAACTCAACTGTGGATCAAGTCAACCTAATAGACATCTACAGAACTCTCCACCACAAATCAACAGAACATGCATCCTTCTCAGCACCACATCGCACTTATTCTAAAATTGACCACATAATTGGAAGTAAAATACTCCTCAGCAAATGCAAAAGAATGGAAATAATAACAAACCATCTCTCAGACCACAGTGCAAACAAGTTAGAATTCAAGATTAAGAAACTTCACTCGAAACCGCACAACTACATGGAAACTGAACCACCTGTTTCTGAATGACTACTGGGTAGATAACGAATTGAAAGCAGAAATAAAGATGTTCTTTCAAATCGATGAGAACAAAGACACAATGTACCAGAATCTCTGGGACACATTTAAAGCAATGGTGTAGAGGGAAATTTATAGCACTAAATGCTCATAAGAGATAGCAGGAAGATCTAAAATCGACACCCTAACGTCACAATTAAAAGAACTAGAGAATCAAGAGCAAACAAATTCAAAAGGTGGCAGAAGACAAGAAATAACTAAGATCAGAGTGGAACGGAAGAAGATAGAGTCACAAAGAAACCTTTCAAAAAATCAATGAATCCAGAAGCTGGTTTTTTGAAAAGATGAAAAAAATTGATAGACACCTAGCAAGACTAATAAACAAGAAAAGAGAGAAGAAGCAAATAGACACAATAAAAGATGATAAAGGGGATATCACAACTGATTCCACTGAAATACAAGCTACCATCAGAGAATACTATAAACACCTCTATGGAAATAAACTAGAAAGTCTAGAAGAAATGGATAAATTCCTGAACACATACACCCTCCCAAGAGTAAACCAGGAAGAAGTCGAATCCCTTAATAGACCAATAATAAGTTCTGAAATTCAGGCAGTAATTAATAGTCTACCAACCAAAAAAAGTCTAAGACCAGACAGATTCAGAGCCAAATTTTATCAGTGGGACAAAGAGGAACTGGTACCACTCCTTCTGAAACTATTCCTAATAACAGAAAAAGAGGGAATTCTCCCTAACTCATTTTATGAGATCAGCATCATCCTGATACCAAAACCTTGCAAAGACACAACAAAAAAAGAAAATTTTAGGCTAATATCCTGGATGAACATTGATGGGAAAATCCTCAATAAAATACTGACAAACCAAATCCAGCAACACATCAGAAAGCTTATCCACAACGATCAAGTTGGCCTCATCCCTGGGATACAAGACTGGTTCAAGATATGCAAATCAATAAACATAATCCATCACATAAACAGAACCAATGACAAAAACCACATGATTATCTCGATGCAGAAAAGGCGTCTGACAAAATTCAACAGACCTTCACACTAAAAACTCTCAATAAACTAGGTATTCATGGAATGTATTTCAAAATGCTGAGAGATATTTATGACAAACCCACACTCTATATCATACTAGTAGAATGGACAAAAACTGGAAGCATTCCCTTTGAAAACCGGCACAAGCCAAGGATGCCCTCTGTCACCACTCCTATTCAACATGGTATTGGAAGTTCTGGCCAGGGCAATTAGGCAAGAGAAAGAAATAAAGGGTATTCAAGTAGGAAAAGAGGAAGTTAAATTGTTTCTCTTGGCAGATGACATGATTGTATATTTGGAAAATCCCATTGTCTCATCTCCAAATTCCCTTAACCTGATAAACAACTTCAGCAAAGCCTCAGGATACAAAATTAATGTGCAAAAATCATAGGCATTCCTATACACCAATAACAGACAGAGAGTCAAATCATGAATGAACTCCCATTCACAATGGCTACAATGAGAATAAAATACCTAGGAATACAACTTACAAGGAATGTGAAGGACCTCTTCAAGGAGAACTACAAACCACTTCTCAAGAAAATAAGAGAGGACACAAACAAATGGAAGAACATTCCATGCTCATGGATAGAAAGAATCAATATTGTGAAAATGGCCATACTGCCCAAGGTTATTTATAGATTCAATGCTATCCTCATCAAGCTACCATTGACTTTCTTTACAGAATTCGAAAAAAACTACTTTAAATTTCATATGGAGTCAAAAAAGAGCCCTCATTGCCAAGACAATCCTAAGCAAAAAGAACAAAGCTGGAGGCATCATGCTACCTGACTTCAAACTATATTACAAGGGTAGAGTAATCAAAACAGCACAGTACTGGTACCAAAACAGATAAGTAAACCAATGAATCAGAACAGAGGCCTCAGAAGTAACACACAGGTCTACAACCATCTGACATTTGACAAATATGACAAAAACAAGCAGTGGGGAAAGGATTCCCTTTTTAATAAATGGTGTTGGGGAAACTGGCTAGTCATATGCAGAAAGCTGAAGCTGGATCCCTTCCTTATACAAAACTTAACTCAAGATGCATTAAAGACTTAAACATAAGACCTAAAATCATAAAAACCCTAGAAGAAAACTTAGGCAATACCATTCAGGACATAGGCATGGGCAAAGACTTCATGACTAAATCACCAAAAGCAACGGCAACAAAAGCCAAAATAGACAAATGGGATCTAGTTAAAATAAAGAGCTTCTGCACACCAAAATAAACTATCATCGGAGTGAACAGGCAACCTACAAAATAGGAGAAAATTTTTGCAATATGTCCATCTGAGAAAGGGCTATTATCTAGAATCTACAAAGAACTTAAACAAATTTATAAGAAACAACACCATCAAAATGTGGATGAAGGATACAAACAGACACTTCTCAAAACAAGACATTTATGCAGCCAACAAACATATGAAAAAATGCTCATCATCACTGGTCATTAGAGAAATGCAAATCAAAACCACAATAAGATACCATCTCACACCAGTTAGAATGGCGACCATTACAAAGTCAGGAAACAACAGATGTTGGAGAGGATGTGGAGAAATGGAAACGCTTTTACACTGTTGGTGGGAGTGTAAATTAGTTCAACCATTGTGGAAGACAGTGTTGTGATTTCTCAAAGATCTAGAACTAGAAATACCATTTGACTCAGCAATCCCATTACTCAAAGGATGTATATACTCAAAGGTTTATAAATCATTCTTCTATAAAGACACATGCACACGTATTTTTATTGCGGCACTATTCACAATAGCAAAGACTTGGAACTAACCCAAATGCTCATCAATGATAGACTGGATAATGTGGCAAATACACAACGTGGAATACTATTTAGCCACAAAAGGATGAGTTCATGTCCTTTGCAAGGGACATGGATGAAGCTGGAAACCGTCATTCTCAGCGAACTAACAGAAGAACAGAAAACCAGACACTGTATGTTCTCATAAGTGGGAGTTGAACAATGAGAACACATGGACACAGGGAGGGGAACATCATATACCGGGGCCTGTGGTTGGAATGGGGGGCTAGGGGAGGGATAGCATTGGGAGGAATACCTAATGTAGATGATGAGCTGATGGGTGCAGCAAACCACCATGGCACATGTATACCTATGTAACAAGCTGCACGTTCTGCACTTGTACCCCAGAAGTTAAACTGTAATTAAAAAAAAGAAATAAAATTGTTTTACAGAAAATATATTGCATCATAAGAAAAAAGAAACCAAAAGAAAAATAAAAAATACACAGATTGGGAAATATGAAACACATTTTTGTCGTTGTTTTGTTTTGTTTTTCTCCACAGAGGTCATCGTTTATGTAAAAAATTCCAAAAACTCAACACTTCCTTTAAAACTATAGTACCCAGAATGCATTGGTATTGGCAAAAGAATAGGCAAATAGATCAAGGGGACAAAAGAGGTGGCCCAGAAATAGACCCACACAAATATAGTCAACTGATCTTTGACAGAAGTGCAAGGCCAATTCAATGAAGAAAGGACAGTCTTTTTTTTTTTTTTTTTTTTGAAAGGAACAACTAGACATGTACAGAAAAAAATGAATCTAGGCCCAGACCTCATATTGTTCACAATAATTAACTCAAAATGGATCCCAAATCAAAATGTAAACTGCAAATCTATAAAACTTCTAAAAGTTAGCACATGTAGGTGAAAATCTAGATGATGCTGGGTTTTTTGATGAGTTTTTAGGTACAATATCAAAAGCACAATCTATGAAGGAACAAAAAAGATAACAGAGCTCAGTACAATTACAATTTTCTGATCTGCAAAAAGATTCTGTGAATGGAATGAAAAGATGAGCCACAGACTGGGTGAAAACGTTTGCAAAACACATATTCGATAAAGGACTGTTATTCTAAATATACAAAGAACACATTATAATTCAACAACAAGAAACAAATGATCCAAACAAAAAATGGGCAAAAAATCTGAACAGACACCTCATGAAAGAAGCTATGCAAATGGCAAATAAACCTATGAAAAGGTGCCCAACATCATTTTTCATTAGCGAGTTGCAAATTAACAGCAATATGCTACACCTATACATGCATTACAATGGCTAAAATCCTCCAAACTGACTACACCAAATTCTGATGAAGATGCAGAGCAACAGGAATGGTTTCTCGTTGCTGATAAGAATGCAAAACGGAACAGCCCCTTGGGAAACTTCACGAGTTTCTTACAAAACTAAAAACAGAGTTTTACCGTATAGTCCAGCTATGCTACTCCTTAGATATTTACCAAAATGAGTGGAAAATTTGTGTCTGCACAAAAATGGCACTGGAGTGTTTACAGTAGCTTTATTCATAATTGCCTCAAACTGGAAGCAGCCAAGATGTCTTTCAATAGGTGAATGGATAAACAAATTGTGGTACATCCATATAATAGAATACTGTTGAACAATCAAAGAAATTATCAAGCTTTGGCCAGGCATGGTAGCTTACACTTGTAATCCCAGCACTTTGAGAGGCTGAGGAGGGTGAATTTCTTGGACCTAGTAGTTTGAAACCAGCTCTGGCAACATGGCAAAATCCGATCTCTAGAAAAAATGCAAAAAGTTAGCCATGTCTGGTGGCACATGTCTGTAGTCCCAGCTACCTGGGAAGCTAAAGTGGGAGGACCACCTGAGCCTGAGAGGTTGTGGCCACCATGAGGTGTGATGACACCACTACCCTCAGCCTGGCCAACAGAGTGAGACCCTGTCTCAAAAAAAAGAGGGGGGCTTGGCTTGGTGGCTCACACCTGTAATCCCAGCACTTTGGGAGGCTGAGGCGGGTGGATCACGAGGTCAGGAGTTTGAGACCATCCTGGCCAACATGATGAAACCCTGTCTCTACTAAAAACACAACAATGAGCCGGGCATGGTGGTAGGTGCCTGTAATCCCAGCTTCTTGGGAGGCTGAGGCAGAAGAATCTCTTGAAACTGGAAGGTGGAGGTTGCAGTGAGCTGAGATCGAGCCACTGCACTCCAACCTGGGCAAAAGAGTGAAACCCCATCTCAAAAAAAAAAAAAAAAAAAAAGAAAAGAAAAAAAAAGCAAGCGAAAGAGAGAAATTATCAAGCCACAAAAAGACATGGAGGAAACTTAAATACATATTCCTGTTTCCTAAGTGAAATAAGCCAGTCTGCAAAGGTTACATACTGTATGATCCCAACTATATGTATTCTAGGAAAGAAAAAAGTCAGTGATTGCCAGGGGTTCAGGGGAAAGGAGGAGGGGAATAAATAGGTGAAGCAGAGAGAGTTTTTAGGGCTGCAAAGTTATTCTGCACTGTCCTGTAGATATATGATCTTATGCATTCTTCAAAACCCAGAGAGCTGTAAAATACAAATTGTGTACCCTAATGTTAACCCTGGACTTTAGTTAATTATAATGTATCAATAGTGGCTCATCAATGATGACAAAGGTGCCACGCTAATGCAAGGTATTAATAGTAGGATAACTGTATTCGCATGGGGGATAGTGGAGAGAGGGTATATGGAAACTTTCTGTACTATCTGCAGAATTTTTCTGTAAATTTAAAACTACTCCAACAAATAAAAGTCTATTCACGAATGTTTTTAAAGAACTAGAATCACCAGCCCATGTTAACGTGTTTCAAGAGACCCTCCCATGTTTTGAAAGAGGCATTCCAGTGAGGTGCTGTACACATAAAAATTTTCTACCTCCTCCTATGCTCTTATAGTACTCGTGACAGTTACAAGAATTATCATATTGTACTTTTGTTTCATATCTGGTGGCCAGCAAGAACTCAGGAAACAAATGTTAAAGACTAAAAGAAAAAAAGAACTGATTAAAGAATATAAAAAATAAATCTCACCAAAAGTCAGATTGATTTACTTTTTCTTTCCTTTGTGAAAACCAGACTTGTCTTCTGTCCATGTACTTGATGCTACAGTTGTATCAAATTAATCATAATTTCATATTCATGACCTTATTACTTTCTGAATATTCCCTCTTCTGCCTTCTCGTCTGACCTGTATAGCTTCTCTTCTCTCAATCTCACCTCAAATATCAGTTTTATTACTAAGGCACCCCGCCCCGGTGCTTTCACAATATAATAGCTCCAAGTTCTACCAAATCTTTTTAGCATTACATTGTAATTATTTTACTGTCTCTTACTCCTGTAGAAGTGAGCAAATTGAGGCCAATAGAATGTTTTATTTATTATGATATATCTATCTCTTTTCATAGTGCTTGATAGAATTCAAAATCAATTATTGGTACTGTGAATAAACTAATGAATGCTGCTGCTTTGCATGAATCACGTCATAGAAAACCTCTGCCTACCCATATTAATAAAAGCAGTCAATTGCAAAGAAGCCTAAGGCAATAGGCTGGATTTGTAACTAAGTAAATAAGACATAATTGCCAGAAGGCAAAATTGTGTAATTGAATGTGCATGGATTTTATATTAAAAATTATCCCACTTTGGCTGCACAATTTGTACTTTATGACATTGAAAAGTGAATATGATTACTCCTGCTTTTTTCATAAAGTAGAATATTCTCATTTTCACTTGGTTGTTGTAAGACTGAGTAACCAAATGTAAAAGAATCTAAAATGCCTGGCACATAAGAAGCCTTCCAAAGATAATATTTCAAATCTCTTTATTTTTTATGGGAAAGATGGGGAACCCTGGGGACTAATCTCAGCTCTTCCAGTTACAAGTGTTTCGGTCTTGAATTAATTACGTAAAAATCCAAGATCTTTGGTTTTTATCTACAAAAGAATCATCATGGCACCAAATGTTTATTATGGGGATTAAATTAGATATCACATGTAAGGTTACTAGCAGAGTTCCTATTATACATAATAGCTTGACAAAGTATTAATCAGTTTAACGTGAAAAAATGTTAACAAAAATAACCTGTTAGGCTGTAGCCCTAAAGACAGAATGATTGAGTCCATACCAGGTACCCTCAATTCTAAAGTGTGGTGCTAATTCAGCTGATTAGGGTGCACTGGACTTTGTAGAGGTACTTCGGCTAGAGTCAGTCTGTCATCTACAATAAATATGTAAGAGTTGAGGGTGCTGAGGAGAAGAGGATTTTACTGCAGAGCTTTCCATTGCATTTGCATTATTCTCCAGTCCTTGAGAAGGGGAAATCTGGAATGGGTCCTTAACATCATGTGTTGAGAGAGAGGCATTCAAGGAGACCGTCTGAAGTGGCTGACATGGGTGGCCCTGGAGATTAATAGATGCAGAGGAGCCATATGTGACTCCTAATTTGTAAGATTAAAGACAGTTTCCCTTTCCTGGGGGCAGAATAACAGGGGAGCATCATTAGGAATGCACTGTGCTTCCACTAATAGATGAACAAAGTTTTGTGTCTTTCGACAGGTGTCCCTTATGAGAGAAAGAGAGAGACGGACCCATGCCAAGAGTAGAGCCTGGAGATAAGATGAACAAGAACCATGAATACTTAGGAGCAATGTCACAGGGTGCTAGCCTAAAACATTACTAGAACCAACAAAACTTGGTCAAAGATTGTCTTTGCAGGATTCTCCAAGGAGTCTGTTTAAGTGTCAGCATTAGCTGCCCAGTTAATAAGAAAAGCAGTGACATGAATTTGTCATCATTTCTGCCAAGTCTTTTCTCTTTCCTTCAGGCCTACAAAATTGATCAGGCCTAAGCTGGATGAAAGTTTAAGATGCTCAATACATTAGAGTGAAATGGATTCCCTATTTTAGACTGCTGTTTGTTTAAAACCAACAAAAATAGAACATTATGCATTGTAACTTGATAAATCTAAGGACCCTGTTTTTTATTTCACTGAGAAGTATAATAAGAGCAAATTAACAATGCAGAAATGATAAAATTGATTACTAAATTCAAATGCTATCATATTCATTTCCTTCGGTGAACCAATTATTTGTTAATAATGTATCATAGATATTTTAAGAGGTACATAAAACAATGAATGCTTCCTTTGAGCTATAGTCTTACAGAAAGAGTACTCGTCAACAAACATGCTAATGTACTTCTACTGTGCTTTTTTCTAGAAATTATCAGTGTTTTGAAAATGTTGGGTGAGTTATGCGACTAGAATTATAAACCATATGACAATGAAAGTAGACTCAGTCAACCATGACTGGCTAGATTGGCATCAAGAAAAATTGTCATTACAATGAAATTTTGATTTTGAAAAGACAGAAAAATCAAGACAAAAATTGGCAGAAGGGAGAAGAGAATATAAATTTAGGTGGATTTGAAAAAAATTTGGACCCTAGATAATATAAAATCTAAATGGCTTTAGAACCTCAGTCAAAACCCTTTACCTCTTGTTATCTTGTCTGTAGTGACATATCTCATCCTTCTCAATAATTGCATGTCCCTTGACAAGTATGTGTGCTTGTGTGTGTGCATAAACTACACAACACACATATATATGTAGTTTATATATATACACACATATATGTGTGTGTATATAAATACAACACACACATATATATAGTTTATATATGTGTGTGTGTATATATAAACTAGACAACACACACAGATATATATGTAGTTTGTTTGTGTGTGTGTGTGTGTGTGTTTATGCAAATGCCCTTTTGCTAGTTCTTCTTGCTGAAGTTGGTGGCGAGTTGTGAGTGATGTTTGGGTTTGGACTCTTTTTGTTATGATAAAGAAAAGTATCAATTCTAATGAGAGTAATTGAAATCTGGATATAATTCAGGATCTTCCCATATCATAGGATTAACCAAACAGCATCTGGTACTAGTGGCTATTTAGAAAAGCTAATCTGTTCCATAGGAAAAGAGGTATTCATTTTAAAACATGAGTCATGTAGCTATTCCTAGTCCTTTTATTTCCTTTTACAATCCAAAACACTGCTGGGACATGTCTCAGGAAAAGAATTATCATTGCCTATAGTTAGGTATTTAATATACTGACTCATAAGAAGTTTTTGGACATCCAAGGCATCAATGAGTCAATTATATTTTTAATCTTTAAAACTGCTACTAACAGAGTGCTGCTGAGAGTCATTACTCTTGATTAATAGCAAAGCATACTTTTTAGAAGAAAAAGCCTGTATTTCTCTTTGATTTCTAACTGCACACACATATGCTAATTGCCACAGAGAGTTTATTTAGCTGGACGTTTGGGACATGTGGGTTACATTTTTACAGCTACTTCAGACAGAAAATCTTTTCAGTATATTCTACACAGCAAGGCAACGAAGAGGAAGAGGGCAATTTACAACTGGAAGTTCTTCTAATCCTCCTTCCTTACTTGTGCCTTAATGAAATGATATATCTTAGATGACTCTATAACAGTCATTTCTGTTCTCACAAGTAAGCCTTTCAGAATGAAATTATCACATTTCCTATATTCAGAAATTTGCCAAAATAAACTTTGGAAAACATGTGTGGCTCTGTACCATATTGTCTGCAGCCCCCAAACTGACAGCATTTGGCTTATATTGCATCATTCAAACCTCACTTGTATTGAAATGCTCTACTACTGACTTTGTAATAGCAAATGAGACTTGCGGAAAGCTTCATCCAGAGAGTCATGTTCTTCTGTAAATGTGATAATTGCCCTCATTTGACTACTGATTCATTTGGCCTTCCTATGGATAATTAAGAACCAAAGACCTGTGGTAATCACCTAACTGCATGGTATTCTGAACATTTGCAACATCCTGTTTAAAGCATACCAATTACATTAAACACATTTTGCAAAAGCTTTGTTTAAATCAAAAAGTGATTATTTTTTATTTACACTTGAAAGTTGAAGATAGCTACTATATTGTTCCTTGGTCAAGTATTATAATCAGTCATAATGTGATATAGTATTAATTAATTAACAACTTAATTCGGACTCATTTTACTATAATATATGTGGAAATGTCCTCTATATCCTTGTGTTGAAAATACAGAATTTCAGATACACATCTGTATTTTGATATATTACAAAGAAACTTTTATTTTATATTACATGTTTGTTTTAGATGACCGCCTGAAGAAAAAGGAAGGAGTATTTTGTTTGTAAAGGATGAAATGGCCAAATGATTCAATTGTATAGGCAACATTTTTTCTTTTTTTGAGACGGAGTCTGGCTCTGTCGCCCAGGCTGGAGTGCAGTGGCCGGATCTCAGCTCACTACAAGCTCCGCCTCCCGGGTTCCTGCCATTCTCCTGCCTCAGCCTCCCGAGTAGCTGGGACTACAGGCGCCTGCCACCATGCCCGGCTCGTTTTTTGTATTTTTAGTAGAGACGGGATTTCACTTTGTTAGCCAGGATGGTCTCGATCTCCTGACCTTGTGATGCACCCCTGGGCCTCCCAAAGTGATGGGATTACAGGCGTGAGCCACCGCGACCAGCCTTCTTCTTTTTTTTTTTTTTTCTTTTTCTTTTTTTTTGAGATGGAGTCTGGCTCTGTCACCCAGGCTGGAGTGCAGTGGCGCAATCTCGGCTCACTGCAAGCTCAGTCTCCCAGGTTCAACCAATTCTCCTGCCTCAGCCCCCCCAAGTAGCTGGGACTACAGGTGCACACCAGCAAGCCCAGCTAATTTTGGTATTTTTATTAGAGATGGGGTTTCACCATGTTTGCCAGAATGGTCTCTATCTCTTGACCTCGTGATTTGCCTACCTTGGCCTCCCAAAGTGCTGGGATTATAGGTATGAGCTACCGTGCCCTGCCACCAACAGTATTTTTTCAAAGACATTCTGTTTGATTAGTTGGTTAAATCAATTATGACAATGTTTTAATTTTCATTTATGTTGGAATAATTCAACATTACCTAAAATTGAATTGTATTGATATTTTGCATTTGCATAAAGCACTATTTACAGACATCAGCATTTTACTCTATCCATAAATTAATAATATTACATTAATTCCCAAACTTGAATATTTTTTATAGGAAGATAAATAGGGCAGAGGGAACAAAAAGATGATTTGATAAATATGAATCAGGTTCTTAATTTCCTTGCCAAAAGAATTCTGATTTATTTTACCGCTCTTCAGATATACAGAGAGCAACAATGACCTCAGGAGTGACAGTTTCCTCCACTAGGTTCAAGGATACACTATGATGAGTCTCAGTTAATTGTAGTAATTCCATTTCCAGTTATCTGTTATCTGATAAGGTTTACAAAATGACCAATTATAGTGACTGAGATGTCAGAAAACATCTGATGTGGGGCTTCTAGGAAAGATAACACTCGCTTATTTAAGTAAAAGTAAAGAAACACAGAAAGAAAACCACTTAATTCCCTTGAGCTTATGGATGCTGTCACATGAAAACTTGGCACTTTGGCAAGTCTACTGGGACAACTTTGTGAACCCAAAGCAGTAACAGAAAATTACATTCTTCAGTTGCTGCGCTACTGAATCAATGATTCTGGAACTGCCTCCTTCCAGAACTTTTATTCAGTGAAATAATCAACAACCTTAATGATGAAAATATTTTTAGTAGAATATTCTGTTTTTTGCAGGAAAACATGATAAACACATTGTAAGAGACATGTGAAAAGCATGTTGTAAGAGACAAAAAAATATTAGACAGAGTCTCTGACTTATAGACAGACTCCTCTACAAATGCTCCTACCCTCAGCCCCTGAGAGGGAGCTATAATTTATCTGAATGATATATACTGGGAAAATAAAATGATATGATCAACTTCATCTTTTTCCTCTTGGAAACAAGGTGCTACAGAAGGAGTATGTCCCTGTCCATCCTGCGACTGGGTGGGTGGGTCTTTCTAATCCTGAGTTTTGGGTCAGGAAGTGCTTTTAGGCTCTATCTTGCAACTCTGCCCTGTCAGTGATAAAGTAGATATTTCGGTCTTCATCTACCAGTCCTACTTTTGTCTCTCAATTAGTTCAGAACCTAAGGAAGTAGGAGTGTTTTTATTGGTACCTCCTCAGTGGCAACAATAGGTTGAGTGAGTGATTAAAATTGAAAATAGACTTATTTCATTGAGTAATTTGCAGTCCACTTTGAACACACATGTGGATTTCTTTAGGGATGGCACTTTCAAGGCAAGAGAGTTTCTCCCCAATATCAAGTCCTCAACACAAGTTCAGGTGTGGAAACAGATTCCACAAGTTTACCTGGCTTGCTACCTCAGATTCATTTTTGTCTCTTTTCTCTGTATTATTCTCTCTCTACATTACAAACTTATATCTCTTTTATCTGTAGAATTCTCTTTGAGGATTTTTTTTTCGTCTGTGCTGCGTCAACTACTTTTGTCTAACTTTATTACCTAATCCACTTCAACTAGCTCCCATATCCATAATAAAATAGAAAATCTTGGATTAAGATTCGTAAGAAGTGGCTACTAACCATTATTAGATCAATAAAAAGTTGTATGACTTTGACTGTCCAAGCTCACAGTTTTTGTTTGTTCGTTTGTTTGCCTTAAATACTATACCACCTCCTAATTCTAACCTACATTTTGCTCAAACTGTGCCCTGCACAGAATACTTTCACATTACCTGCTACACTTTAATGGAATTTTGTGTTAATGAAATTTAAAGCCCTTCAGGATCTGGATCACATATTATTTGACTTTGTATTTCTAGCATCTTTCACAGTGTTTAACCTACAATAAGTGTTCAACAAATACTTATTGAATTAATGTATAAAATTTTAATCTTTATTTGTCTCAGATACCCATCAATAAAAATAAAATATCAATATCTGTTATATTTACTGTTAATGCTATATTTGCAATTACATTGCAAAAGTAAAATGGACAAGGACAAAGACATCAGAATTGGGGATAAAATTTCTAATATGAGAAAGGAATTATATATATATGCAGTATCCTTTGGCTGTTTCTAAGATCTTTTATTTTTCTTAAATAGAATGCCAAATATCAAGTAGGATATTGAGCTGGAGAAAATAACACAGGATAAGGCCAAAATAAGCCTGTCACAAATATGTCATTAGTGCCAAAGATTAGATCCAGCAGAAATCTCATTTCTTTTATTCTGAGTTTTACCGTATCTCAAAAATCCTGATAGGATTGCATAGCGTAGGGTTGATGGATCTCAATATGTTCATATTCCCATGGTGATTCTGATATGCAGCAAGGCCTCAACACTACTCTTCCTGTCAAATGAATACTCACCTTTTTATACTGGTACATTTCAAGCAAACAGGAAATGATAAGAGTTCTAAGTCCCAATAAAGACCAACTTAATTAAAAATGCGTTATTCTTTGAAACCAGCAGTGTTGGTAGATAGAAGAATTGGAATTTTTTAAAATCCTAATTGGTTCTTTTTCATAGTCACAATTCTCATTCATCTAACAGGGTTGCTATGAGGATCCCATGAGATAATGTGAAAGTACTTTTTTAAATTATGAACTGTTATTGCTGCTGTTTTGCTATTTTTAAATAACACTTCTTGTCTGATTGCATTTCATCATTGAATGTCTCCTTCCCATAATAGCAAAGAGCTAAAGACTAGATAATTTTTTTTTTTTTTTTTTCAGAAGGACCCAGCATTCAGGAGGCCCCACCCTTTCAGGTCAAGTACCTGGGGACTGTGACTTTACCTCTATGAGCTTCACTTGTCTTATCTATATGAGAAATATAAAACCAATCACATCTCATTATTAGATGATAAACACATTTAAACTGCTTACCTCATGCCTGACACATATAGTAAGTACATACAATTAGTAGAGAATATTAACAAAAAAGTTAACAATGATGAATTCTTGCTTGTATATGTTCTTAAATCCCCCTGCCCACTTTACCTATCCAAATCCATCTCTTAAAAAAATTCCCAAGAGGAATCTTAACTTTTAGCCTATCCAGTTTTCTCATCAGCTGTCATAATGGTCACTTTAATTTGGATATTAATCTTTTAATATTTTAAGCTGTTTTGTTTGCTACTACATGAAATTAACAGCCAAGTGCTATGATATCTATATGCTAAATATTTAATTATTTTCTTCATTTATTAATTTATTAATGTTTTATTGAATGCCTGTTATGGTTCAGATTGTTCAGTCTGTGAAAAGCACTGGAAATAAAACAGTCGATAAGTAGGTATTATAGGTTTTCTCAACTTAATGTGGGAAAAATGATCATAACATAAAACTCACAAAATAAGCTAAGACAGAAGAAGTGTGAAGAAGTGTAAAATATAGTCACGTGTGTGAGTAGGTGGGAGGGTTCTTATCTTATTGGTCAATATGGCATGCAAGTCCCAGTACAGTAGTCAGAAACAGGCACTTGGAGAACCAGATAGAGAAAGGGAATCAGTTACGTAAAGAAAATGGTGCTTTCAGTAAAGTGAAAGGAACGTGCAAAAATTGAGTTACAGCATCAATTTGTGACTGAAGGCATAAACACATAGAAGGCCACTGTGGGCAGACAAGAAGTGGAGCTGCAGAGACCGGCAGGGAGCAGCAAGACCATGCTGAATATGAAACAGTTACAATATCTTTGGAAGTTAAATGGGAAACTCTTGTGAAGTTTTAAGTATTGCAGGGACCAGTATGGAGGATGTTGCACTAATCCAGATGAGAGATGGAGATGGTGCAAAACTGCTATATGTATTGGTATACCTGGTGATCTGATCTTTGATCCTCTGAATATTTCTAATAGCATATTTGAAATAATGGTTGTCTAAAACTCACATTTTTGTGTTGAAAAATGCTATAATAAATTTCGATTTCCAGGTTTTTATAGATGGGATGCTTGTGTTCCCACAAAATTCCTATCTTGAAGTCCCAATTCTCAGTCAGACTGTATTTTGAGATTGGGCTTCTATGAAGGTAATTAAGGCTAAATGAAGGTATAAGGGTACAGCCCTACTTCAATAGGATTAATGTCCTTGTAGAAAGATAGTAAGAGGCCAGGGATATCTTTCTTTTGGTGTGCATAAAAAAGAAAGGCCATGTGAGAACGCAGGAATAAGGCAGCCATCTGTAAGTCAGGAAGGGGACCCTCACTAAAACCCAACCATCCTGACATTCAGATTTTGGGCTTCCAACCACCGGAACTGTGAGAACATAAATTTCTGTTATTTATGTTCAACCCCAGCAGACTGAGACACAGGTAATCCCCAAAACATCTAATTGTGCAAATGTCTAAGCACAGCCTGTGGACTACTCTGCATACTTAGTTTTACTGTCTTCCCAATTGGAATCAGTCTCATATTTGTGATCATTAAGTGTGTTGTTTAGCATACATATAATATTCTCTACCTCAAGGAAATGTGAAAATATATTCTAAGAACACAAAAGTTAGCAAAGAAACTTGGTGAGACACAGAGTCATAGGAAGGCTCAAACATTAGAAACATGTTGAACAACATCAAATGTGTTTACTGAAGTTAAGTTTAAAGGCTGAAGTTTGGAGGTACACTTCCAATCTACCATGCATGCTGTACTGTCTTGTGTTGACAGAAAGGAAAGGGAAGTATATTTAATACAGAATAGTGAATATTTGGATATTTTAAGCTGCTTTCCTGGTATTTAGGCAAAACAGGATTGGGTCGTTGGATGAGTTGGCATCGCATTACTCTTTCCCTCTGTTAATGTAATGGAATGGAATATAAAGCTTCACTATCCCAAATTTAACTATTCAGCCAGGTGTGGTGGCTCACGCCTGTAATCCCAGCACTCTGGGAGGTCAAGGTGGGCAGATCACTTGAGGTCAGGAGTTTGAGACAAGCCTGGCCAAGATGGTGAAACCCTGTCTCTACTAAAAATACAAAAAAATAGAATAAAAAAGTAGCCAGGCATGGTGGCCACACCTGTAATCCCAGCTACCTGGGAGGCTGAGGCAGGAGAATCACTTGAACCCAGGAGGTGGAGGTTGCAATGAGCCAAGATTGTACCACTGCACTCCGGCCTAAGTGACAGAGTGAGACTTTGTCTCAAAAACAAACAAACAAACAAAATTTAACTATTCAACTTCAACTTTTTCAAGGATGTTTTTGAAATGTAATTAGGAAAGCCTGCATTTTGGAAATAGATTATTGAAGACTCTCTGATAGAATATATAGTTAGCCAAAGAGAGTCTTTAAGAGACTTTTGGAATTTCCTTTTATGTGTGTATGTTTAATATTATATTTAGATTGAACAAACAGATAATGGTGCCATTTGCTAAAATCCATATTTCTGAGGAAAAAAGTTTGTAAGGTGGTTGAGTATCATTTCATTGTGCATCATTAACACGGTTGGTATATATGTCCCCTCCCATTTTTATATTGAAATGTAATTCACGGTGTTGGAGGTGGGGCCTGGTAGAAGGTGGGACCTGATGGAAAGTGATTGCGTCATAAGGTTAGATTCTTCATGAATGGTTTAGCACCATCCCCTTGGTGATAAGTGAGTTCTTTTTCAGTTAGTTCATGTGAGATCTGGTTGTTTAAAACAGTCTGGGACCTTCCCCCATCTCTCTCTCTCTCATGCTCTCACTCTCACTAGGTGACACACTTGCTCCCTCTTTACCTTCTACCATGGTTATAAGCTTTCTGAGGCCCTAACCAGGAACAAATCCCAGCTGCATACTTCTTGTACAGCCTACAGAATCAGGAGCTAAATTAAAACTCTTTTCTTTATAAATTACCCAGTCTCAAGTATTTCTTTATCTGACACACAAGAACAAACTAATACGGAAAACTGGTACTGAGAAGTGGGGCATTGCTCTAAAGATACCCGAATATGTGAAAGCAGCTTTAGAACTGGGTAATGAGCAGAGGTTGGAAGAGTTTGGAGGGAAGGGAAGACAGGAAGATGAGGGAAAGTTTGGCACTTCTTAGAGACTTGCTAAGTGGTTATGACCAAAATGCTGATAGAAATATACACAGTGAAGGCTGAGCTGGCAAAGTCTCAGATGGAAATGAGGAAGTCATTGGACACTGGAGGAAGGTCACCTGTATTGTGTCCTAGCAAAGAATTTGGCTGCATTGTGTTCATGTCCTAGGAATCTGTGAGAGTTTGAACTTAAAAATGATGACCTAGGGGTATCTTATGGAAGAAATTTCTAAGGAGTAAAGTGTTCCAAAGGAAGCCTGGCTTCTTCTAATAGCCTATTATCAGATAAGGAGGCAAACGAATGACTTAAAGTTGGAACTTATATTTAAAAAGAAAGCAGAGTTAAAAAAAAAAAAAAAAAAAGGAAAAATTCACAGCCTAGCCATGTGGCACAGAAAGAAAAGACTTTTTTGGGAGATGAATCCAAGCATTCTGTGAGCAACCACTTGCTAGAGCTATTAGCATGATTAAAAGAAAGTCATGTGCTAATATCTAAAACAATAGGGAAAAGGCTTCAAAGGCATTTCAGGAAACTCCGAAGCAGCCCCTTTCATCACAGGTCCAGAGGCCTAGAAGAACAAAATGTAGGGCCAGGCCTGAGACACTGCTTACTGACCTGCTCAGCCTCAGAACACTGTTCTTTATATCCTGGCCATTTCAGCTCCAGCCTTGGCTCAAAGGAGCTCAGGTACATCTCAGATTGCTGCTCTAGAGGGTCCAAGTCATAAATCTTGAAGATTTTCATGTGGTGTTAAGTCTGCAGGTGCATAAAATGCAAGAGTGAACAAGGCGTGGCAGCTTCCACCTATATTTCAGAAGATGTGTGAGAAAGCCTAGGTACTCAGGCAGAAGTCTACCATAGGGGTGAAGCCCAAACTAAGAATTGTTTCTAGGACAGTGGAAAGGGCAAATGTGGAGTTGGAACCATCACAAAGAGTTTTCAGCAGGACACTGCCTAGTGGAGCTGTGGGAAGAAAGCCATTGCTCTCCAGACACCAGAATGGTAGAGCCAATGGCAACTTACCTATAGAGCCTGGAAAAGCTTGTAGGCACTCATCTCTGAGTCTTGAGAGCTGCCATGGGGGCTGCACTCTGCAAAACCATAGGGGTGGAGCTGTCCAAGGTCTTGGGAGCCCACTCTTCTGACCAGGGTACTCAAGATACAGAACAAGGAACCAAGGGAGATGATGTTGAAGCTTTAAGGTTTAATATCTGTCCTACTGGGTTTTAGACCTCTGTGGGGACAATTGCCCCTTTCTTTTGACTGACATTTCCCTTTTGCAGTCAGAATGTTTACCTAATGCTGGTACCACCCATTGTATCTTGGGAGTAAATAACTTGTTTTTGAATTTATAGGAGGAACAAACTCATCTCAAGATCAAACTTTGGACTTTGAACTTTTAAGTTAATGCTGTAACAACAGACGTTGAGGGACTATCGCAAAGGCATGATTCTATTTTGAAATGTGAGAAGTACATGAGATCTGGGGGGCCAGGGGCAGAATGATATGGTTTGGATGTTTGTGCCTTCCAAATTTCATGTTGAAATGTGATTCCCAATGTTAAAGGTGGAGCCTGGTGGGAGGTAATTGAATTATGGGGGTGGGTTTCTAAAGAATGATTTGACACCATACTCTTGGTCATAAGTGAGTTCTTGGTCAGTTAGTTCACATGAGATCTGACTGTTTAAAAGAGTCTGGACCTCCCACTCCTCTCTCTCTCTTGCTCCTGCTCTCAGCATGTAACATGCCTGTTCTTCCTTTGCTTTCCACCATGATTAAAAGCTTCCTGAGGAGCTCACCAGGAGCAGATGCTGTGCTGCACTTTCTTATTTTTATAGCCTGCTGAACCATGTGACAATTAAACTTCTTTTCTTTTCAAATTACCCAGCCTCAGGTATTTCTTTATAGCAGCGTAAGAATTGGCTGACAGAGTCTTATATCATTATATAATACTCATTTCTCTTTTTTTTTCCATTGCCATTATTTAGGAATCTTGTATATATTCTAAACTACTACCATAGTTATAAACTCAAATGCTTTAAGACTTTAATCTTCAATTTTTATATCATGGTTTTTGTGTCAGAAAGATATTTGGATTCTAGGTCTAAAGTTTAATAGTTCTGTGAATTGAGAAATCCATTTAACCTCATTGAAATCTAACTTCTTCCCATGAAGTGGAATAATAATAACCATCTTGTAGAGTTGTGAGAAGAGAATGTATATGGAAGAATGAATTCTAACATCTCACATATTTGCAGAGTTGATTTCCATGGGGAACACACACACACACACACACACACACAAGAAATATTGTGATTATACCTATATATAGGTCACCATACTCATTCTGATTTTACATATCCTTTAATTTCTACCATTTTCAACAACATGAATGATTCTGGAGTAAATTTTTAACACTCTTTCATGTAAATTCTTATGCCTTAAAATGGCGTAAAATTTAGTGAAGAAATAAAAGTGACTCATATTGAAAATTAAACAACAAAAGGATGACTCAAACATGTAACATACTAAGTTCACAATATCACACAGAAATTTAATGGCAGCAAGTCTTCACAAGTAATTTCTTACCATTATCCATAAAGGGAAATGGCAAGCAAGCAAGCAAAGTAAAAAAAGTCCTTGTGTTTCACTAAGGTATATCATTGATTGGTTTACATTTCTTCAGAGCCTATTTATCGGAATAGGAAACAAAAACAATCAGAGGGAAAAGGCTTCTATCAACTAGGAACTTTGTCTTATTTATTTTTCCCTGATAATTACAGGAATTTTGGAGATGCAAAACAATATGAGTATTTCTTCTAACGCAGGACAACCATTGTTAATATTTCTGTACACTTCCACCTAGACAACTTTTTCTAAGCATATATTTTATTTTTAATGTAACCTAAAACACTATATGTTTGTTTTTACATTTTCCAAATTAAATGTGAAGTTTTAATAATGTTCCATTTCATGTGTTTCTATCATTTTATGAATAAGTATATACATCAGGGTCTCATAATAAAATACAAATCCCATTTTCCAATAAAATGATAAACATCTCTTGATATTTGAGGATACTTTTTGAAATACATTTCCACCAATAGAATTAACCTTTTTCCCACTTAGAGAAAAAAAGGTGTAGCTTGCTGTCAGCATTCATTTAATTTTATATAAACATGCTCTTTGAAACTGAAGTAAATCCAATCAATTTTCAATATGAAAATAAAATAAAATATAAAACCTGTTCTTGGAGTTATTTCTAAACAGAACATCAGAGTCATCTGAATCAACAGAATTGTCTGTGGAAAAATCAGATTCATCAAATGAATCTTCAGCCAACCACTATTTGAGAACACTGCGTAGAAATGCTGGAAATTTCTAGGATTGGACATTTTCAGCAGTCATGAATTGTTATATTTTGTAAGTGGCAATAGCACTACTAAAAACAGAATGGTATAAACAGAATTATGTATTTTATTTCCAAAGCTGACATACTGGACTGATAAGAAAATACTAATAAAAGAGAGATATTTCATGGCAAACTTATCTCGGGGTAATCGCTGCAACCACAAGTGCTGCTGGTGAGTATTCTCAAGACAAACGGGAAAAGGGTTAAAGGATATACTCATTGGTTAATATCTGCGTATCTTTACCAAATTACCTTTTATGAATACTTTATAACAGGGGCCCCCACCCCCACCAGGCCAAGGACCACTACATGTCTTTGCCCTGCTGGGAACGGGGCGGCATAGCAGGCGGTGAGCGGCCAGAGAGCTGGCATTATGAATTCTGCCTCCTGTCACACCAGTGGTGGCATTTGATTCTCATAGGAGTGTGAACCTATTATTAACTGTGCATGGGAGGGATCTAGGTTGCACGCTCCTTGTGAGTATCTAACTAGTGTGTGATGATCTGAGGGGGAATTCTTTCATTCCAAAATCATACCCTACCGACCCTGTCTATGTCTTCCACAAAACTGATACCTGGTGCCAAAAAGATTAGGGACCACTGCTTTATAAATATTTCTACTTCATAAAAAATGTTGTATTGCTTAATTCACCAGCATTCGGCATTATAATTTTAATGTATTTGTCAATTTGACAGGTCATTTTCTTCATTGAGTACTACTAAACATGAAAATATTTTTATATTTGTAATCAATTATATTTCCCTGCTGTAAAATGTTGCTTGCTTATCTTTTTGTACCATTATGCTTTTCTTGTCAATGGGTAAGCTGTAGCAAACCTTAGTCGTATCTTCTTATGTTTTGACAATTTTTTACAACTAACTTTGATGTTGAAAAAAAAAGTTATATACTTTAATGCATTAGTCTTTCTTTTTATATTTGTAATTTAAAAGCTACATCTATATGTTACTCACTTTTTTGTTCTACCTTGTAAATCCAGTTTATAGCATATTCCCTTTAAGAATACCTAAAACAACCATTATATGAACTATTCAGTGTAGCATATAACACATGAAATGTCTTTGTAAAAATGTATGTAAATATGTGTTTGAGTGTAGTATTACTTAAATGTTTTGACATAGTGCACACATTTATCATGTATTATATAACTAAAAAAATTATTAAATCCATCCTAAATAAAGAATTTACATCATTCTTCATTTTCTCTTGATAAGATTCAAAGCCGTTATAACTTATTTACATAGTGTGGTGATTGAAAGGAAACTATAATATACATATTCTTAATCAAAATTTACCACTTCTAAGAATTTGTGAAGATTATGAATAATTATGCAAACTTTTTTATAGTTTACTGTATTATTTATTTGTTTTTTATTTTCGTGGGTACATAGTAGGTATGTATATTTATGGGGTGCATGAGATATCTTGGTACAAGCATGCAATGACTAATAACCACATCAGGAGTAATTGGGTGTTCATCCCCTCAAGCATTTGTCCTTTGTGTTACATACAATTTGATTATACTATTTTAGTTATTTTAAAGTGTACAATTAAATTATTATTGACTATAGTCCCCCTGTCGTGCTATCAAATACTAGGTCTAATTCATTCTTTCTATTTATTTTTGGGTTCTTTAACCATCCCCTGCCCCAAATCCCCCACTACCCTTCCCAGCCTCTGGTAACTATCCTTCTAGTTTCTTTCTTTCTTTTTTCTTTTTTTTTTGGTGGGGGGTTGGGGGACGGAGTCTCGCTCTGTTGCTCAGGCTGGAGTGCAATGGCACAATCTCGGCTCACTGCAACCTCCGCCTCCTGGGTTCAAGCGATTCTCCTGCCGTAGCCTACCGAGTAGCTGCGATTACAGGTGTGCACCACCACGCCCAGCTAATTTTTGTATTTTTAGTAGAGACAGGGTTTCACCATTTTGGTCAGGCTGGTCTTGAACTTCTGACATTGTGATCCCCCCATCTTGGCCTCCCAAAGTTCTGGGATTACAGGCATGAGCCATCCTTCTACTTTCTATTCTCCATGAGTGCAATTGCTTTGATTTTTACATCCCACAAATAAATGAGAACATGCAATGTTTGTCTTTCTGTTCCTGGCTTATTTCACTTAACATAATGACCTCCAGTTCCAGCCATGTTCTTGCAAATGACAGAATCTCATCCTTTTTTATGTATATGAATAGTTGGACATTCAAAAAGGAGAGGGTTTTCTAAGAGAAATTTGAATCACAGCATATAGCAACAATCACTCCTAGCTTGTTGTAACTTTCTCAAACACTAGCTAGATAGCTAGATAGAATTTCCAGTTCCTCAGAGGATGTGGCTAAGCAAGCCTAAAATCTGTATAAAAATCAGCTCAAACATCATGCTGTTTTAATTACTATTGCTTTGTAGTACATTTTGAATTCAGGTAGCATGATACCTTCAGCTTTGTTTTTTTTTTTTTGTTATTTGTTCTTTTTGGCTAATCAGGGTCTTTTGTGACTCTATATGAAATTTAGGATTGTTTTTTCCTTTTCTGTGAAGAATGACATTGGAATTTTGATAGGGATTGCATTGAATCTACAGATCATTTTGGGTGGTATGAATATTTAAACAATATTAGTTCTTCCAATGCAAGAATTCAGGATATATTTCTATTTGTTCATTTTAAATTTCTTTTATCAGTGTTCAACAGTTTTCTGTATGCAGATGTTTTATCTCATTGGTTAAATTTACTCCTAAGTATTTTATTTTATTTTATTTTATTTTATTTTAATTTTATTTTATTTTATTTTATTTATTGAGATGGAGTTTTGCTGCTGTTGCCCAGGCTGGAGTGCAGTTGCGCAATCACGGCTCACTACAACTTCTGCCTCCCATGTTCAAGCAATCCTCCTGCCTCAGCCTCCCAAATAGCTGAGATTACAGGTGTGCACCACCATGCCTGGCTAATTTTTTGTATTTTTTCAGTAGAGACGGGATTTCATCATGTTGGCCAGGCTGGTCTTGAACTCTCAACCTCAGTGATCCACCCGCCTTGGCCTCCCAAAGTGCTAGGATTACAGGTGTGTGCCACTGCACCCAGCCAAGTATTTCATTTTTATACCTATATCATAACATCACATTGTACCCCATAAATATATACAATTATTATTTGTCAATAAAATAAAAATTTAAAAAAATTAAAAACATTATTGAGTAAATAGAGAACAACAAATGTAGACTTCAAATTAACAAGTAGTGAGTTTAAAATCTTTCATTTATTTCTTAAATACAATAATGTAGTTCCTTAAGAAAAAGGATATAAGGAATTATGGGGAATCTGAGGGCTTCTGTTCATTTTATATTTCAAAGATCTTTAATTTTTAGAAATGTTCAATATGTGATGAACTAAAACAGAATCAAATTTTAATAAATGTTTGTTAATAACCACTCCCCCCAAAAAACAGCTATAGTTTTATTTTACACTTCTACTTCCTATTAATTTTTTCACCTCAATGTTATGGGATAAATTGTATCCTACCAAAATGCTTATGTTGAAGTCCCACCCCACGGTACCTCAGAATGCAGCCATATTTGGACATAAAGTCCTTAAAGAAGTAATTATGTTAAAATAAGGCCCCTAGGGTGAGAGCCTAATCCAAGATGACTGGCATCCTTTATAAGAAGAGGAAGAAACACTGAGAGGGCCTGAACCCAGGGATGAGCACGTGAAGAGGCAGCAAAAAAGTGGCCATCTTCAAGCCAAGAAGAGAGATTTCAAAAGAGCCCAACCCTGCCAATCTCTCATCTCTGACTATCCAGAACTGGGATAAAAATAAATTTCTGCTGTTAGTGCCACCCATTCTGTGGTGTTTTGTTATGGCAGCCCTAGCAAATGGATATACTCACTAATGAAGATAGAGGTACTTGAGGGAACTCTTTCTTCTCCTATGCTCCATAAAATGTGATATGGGGCTAAAAACTTTTTATAGTATATTAAATTCAATTTTAAAGTAATAGTTCGCCAAGTGTGGTCTCTAGAGAAGCAGCATCAGGGTCAACTGGAAACTTTTTAGAAACTCAAATTTGTGAGCTTCAAGGCACTACTGACTCAGCAACCGGGGATTAGGGGAGGAATCTTTTTCAGCCAGCCGTCTCGGTAATCCCACCTTAAGATACACCTTAAGGTTTGAGAACCCTGTGTTTTAAATGTACTGAACTAGAGCTCAGCTGAGTGACATTTATAAGTGAGGCAGCCCAGGTGTAATAAAACAGGAAAGGTCTGGCACCGTGTCAAACTAGGGGAGGCAGCTCCGCTGGGGTCAGGGCCAGCCAACTGGCTGGGTAGTGTGGAATGTGACACAGTTACCAGAAATGGATTTTTAGGAGGATATTTCCTTACTTTTAAATACTGGTACCCAATTCTAATCATTGTTGGCAAACCAAATAAAACATGCTTGCAGGACAGTTCCATCCTGTGTGACCTCCCATTAATAATAATTACAATAATAATAGACATTTTGGAAGACGGTAGTATGATACAGTTTTTATTTCCCTTTTATGCCTGTAAAAATCTGAGCTAGTAGATTCCAACAGAAAGAGAAGATATTTAAAAATTTACTTACTTTGCTGGGCACGGTGACTCACACCTGTAATCCCAGCACTTTGGGGGGCCAAGGCAGGCAGATCACGAGGTCAGGAGTTTGAAACCAGCCTGGCCAACATGGTGAAACCCTGTCTCTACTAAATATACAAAAATTAGCTGGGGGTGGTGGCAGGCACCTGTAGTCCCAGCTACCAGCTACTCAGGAGGCTGAGGCAGGAGAATCGCTTGAGCCTGGGAGGCAGAGGTTGCAGTGAACCAAGACCGCACCATTGCCTGGGTGACAGAGGAAGACTCCATCTCAATAAATAAATAAATACATACATACATAAATACATAAATAAATAAATAAAAATAAAATTTTGCTTATTTTTTCTCATATTCACGGTGATTTTTACATATGTTGGAGTAGAAATTTTAATGTACCATGTGCATATAATTCCTCACTTTACAAATGTACACTTTAAAACTTGACATGACTTTTTGTTCAATGTTCTGATGATCCCAGGCAAGGCTTTGGTTTGGTTTTTATAAACAAGGCAGGCATATTTTTAATAGCATGTCTCAGGTCGACAGAGGTCTGTTTTCAGAGCTCGGATGCTCCAGGTGGCATTCCCATTGCCATCTGTGACTTGAATGTGGGGATTTAAAGATGGAGATATGCTGACTGGGACAGTTTCTCCACTGCTGACCATCTGCCACAGGTGCTGGAAACAGGGCTTGTAGTATTCAATCTTCAGATGAAAGGTTAAATTAGCTGGCACTGCTGTTCGAATGCCACTTTCTATTGCTGGACCCAAGCTAGGTTTTTGGACGCTGTTTACTTGTTTGAGGGGATTTTTTGGCACCATTTAAAAATGAATGCATAGAGGGTATAAAGATTATTAAGTTCTTGACGATTATAAAGTAGGAACATTTGCAAGTGCCCTGAAAAAGTAGTCTTTTCTCACCCTACACCTCAATTCCCACCGCGGGACTACAGCTGAGAATTTGCAGATGAAGTGTTCTGTTAGTAATACTCCCTTAAACTCTGACCAATTTTGAAAGTGCATGAGTCGAAGTCACTTCAAGTAAAGGATTTAAAAGTGGATATATCAATTAAACCTATAAAAATAATTGATAGGCTCTCTAAATATTTAAATAGACTGCTTCGGTTTTACACTTTACTAAAACCAGTTAAATCAGATGTTCCTCATTTGTGTAAATGAAATTTTCCTTATATTCTAAATGACAAATACTATTTAGAAACAATCTTAAATTAATTAAGGCAGTCATTCGGGAAAGAATTATAACCTTTGTGGTAAAGATAAAAATATTAACTTGGAGAGCTAGTTTGAAGACATGTACTATTTTGAGAATCACAAACCAAACATACGCCATTTGCACTAGACATTTCTTTAATATTTGAGGTAATGATGAGAGTATACACCAGAAAGAAAAACTGGATCTTATTTGTCATCCCAAAACGCTCTACGATGCACCAAGATTGACCATTGCTGAGATTCAAGGGTTCTGAGGAGGAAATCAGTCTCTAATCAGCAGAAACACATGCTACATATTTTAAACTTTTACATCTCAGGCAGCAAAAAGATCTTTTTTGTTTTACTACCCCAACCATAGTGGTGCTTAAATAGACCTTCAGTGTTTAATCCTCAGGAAAAATTTATAAGGCTTTTATGCATCATACAGTTTTTTTCTGCTTAAAATCTATGATCTTCAAGTATCGGTTTTTGATATCCCTTTAAATAGTCTTTCTGAAACTTGTCAGTTTGTGACTATTATGACTTCTCTCCTCTCAGGTCATGAAGTTTCATCTTTCTCATTTAAGGACCATTTGGGTACACTCAAATAAGTTTTTGGAAATGGCCCATGGCTTACACATACAGAAAATAAATACTTAGACTCTGATGTTTTCATGTGGCACCCTCATATTTGGCTTCTTTCAACATGGTTTTTAGAGAAGGAAAATTTAAGTTTATAAATTGTGAGCCTTAGCCTCTTTGTCGCCACAAATCCATGCACACACTTCTCTTTGCACACACTTCTCCTTCAGTGGGCACCTCTCTTACGTTCTATAATATAAAGCTAAGATGCAAACATTATTTGCTGTTTTAATTAATAGCTAATTACATTCACTTCTGTGCTCATTTTATTTTATTTTTATCTACTTCACTCCCTTAAATTCAAAATCTTGCTTCACGAAAGGTATTGCTCCTTTGATGTGTTAACATGGGTAAGTTACAGTCTCCAGTTGTTCAACCAAACACAAATTTAGTTACTTCTGCAAACATAATTTTTGGACATGATTAAAGTATATAATCAATTGACTTTAAATGAGAAAAAACTGTCCTAGCTACCAGAGGTCTTGTTTCAATCAGTTGAAAGACCTTAACAGAAGATATGAAGCTTTCCTAATTAAGAAGAAATATAATCTGTAGACATCAGCTTCAACTCATGCCTAAGAGTTCCAGTCTATCCTTCCTGAAGGCCTGCACTAAAACTTCTGGACTCATCATTCCTCACAATCATGAAAGCTAATTTCTTGCAATAGAAAACTAATCCAGTGTTTTGATAATGGAGACACAGTTATAATCAATCGAGCAGAACTTCTTTACTTCATAAGGTTTTTCACATAACAGGAGAGAAAATAATAAATACACTCCTGATACTCAAACTTCTAATAGTTCTATATTAACCGTTGTAAGAAACTACCACAACATTTGTTGCCAAAAAGCAATACAAATTTACTGTCTACCAGTTTTGGTATTCAGAAGCTCAAATGCATCTTTCTAAGCTAGAAATCAGCAAGACTGATTTCTCTCTGTGCCTGTAGGAAAATCTGTTTTCTTATGTTTTCCAGCTATTAGAGGCTGCCTGGAGTCTCTGGCTTATTGCACCTTCCTCTGTCTTCAAAACCAGCAGAGCAGTATCTCCAAATCTCTCTCTCTCTGCCAATTTCTTTTTCTCTCCTTTTCCCACTTACAAGTAGGCTCATGATTACATTGAGCCCACCCAGAAAATCCAGGATAATCTTGCCATCTCAAAGTTAGCTGATTGGCAAACTTTCACCTTACTCCTCTTTGCAACGTAACCTATCATATTCAGAGGTTTATGGGACTATGATACAGACACCTTTGGGGGGCCATTATTCTTCCTACCACACCGTCTATGGCACTTATATCCTTATTACTAAATCTATATTATTTCATGCTCTTGTCTGCCTTGAGCCCTCTAAGAAAGCATCCCTGGTTGACATAAATGTAAATGCCTTAATCCAATGTCCAGATTTTATTTATTTACTTATTTATTTAATTTTATTTGTATTCAACCCTCTCCAAGTGGTGATTACATTTTAAGCTCATACCCTGGTGAGCCTACCAGTTTGATACTGACTTGGAGATTCATCTGATTTTTTCTTTACTCTAATTATAACTGTGACTTTATTTTTCCTTAAATCTATGACATTCTACAAATTCTGTCATAAAAACTGATCCAGTGTTTTTTATTATTCTCTTCTGCATTTCCTTCCTCCTTTTGAAAAAACTACTATTCATCCTTTATATATGTGTACCACGCCCATCCTAGAAAGCAACCTTTTGATACAGCCCACTTTCTTTTCTTCTCCATAATTTTCTTAAAAATATCAAAATGTGCTTATTTATCCCAATTTTACAATTTTTTATTTATATTTCAGCTGTAATTTTGCTGAAATTGTATCAAAGTTGTGGTCTTAGAGCGTGATAACAAAAATACTATCACCTGGATAGCTTATAAACACAGGAATTTACTCTCACAGTTCTGTCAGCACCAAATCCAATATCAAGGCAACAGCAGATTTGGTGTCTGATAAGGATGTATTTCCTGATTCACAGATGGCACTTTTCTGCTATTTCGCCATATGATGGAATAGGCAAGTCTGTTCCCTCGCACCTATTGAATAAGCACACTAATCCCAGGACCCAATCCCATGAACAAATTACCTTCCAAAGGCCCTGTCTCCTAATACCATTACCTTGGGGATTAGAAATTTGACATAGGAAATTTGGGAAGACACAAACATCTGAATCATAGCATTTTCCAACAAACCAAGGTGAGAGGAAGCAAGACTGAAAAGAAATACACACTTAGCAAATTCTGGGTAATTTGCATGTGTTTTGGTTATCCAACGATTTCTACAGATGCTCATGTGTACATCAGCTATATGTATTCCCTTGAAGCCCAAGAGAACATCTAACTAACTTGTCCTCAGAAATGAATCAAGCAATTAGACACTAAAAAGATAATAGAAAGAACATTGGACTAGAATTTGACTTCTACTCCTGGCTTTTTTTTTCAGGTTGACTAATTTGAAGCATGCTGCCCCTGTCTACTTCAAAGTATTGTTTTGAGGTCTCATTTAACCAAATATTTTAAAGTATTGAGTTATTTGTTTACATGAATATAACAGATTATCTAACAACAACGCATGCAATTATCATTAGAAATAACAGTCACTATGAATGATAATCAGAGGTTTAAAATTTACTTTAGAATCTTCATTAAATTAAATTTTATAAGGACCCATATAAATATATGTCAAATTAAATCTTTGAGGGTATTGTGACTCTGAATACGTTTTGGAAATACACCTTCAGAAATAATCAATCCATGTATTTATTATTGACTAAATATAGGTGCCTTAAAACACCAGGAATTTTAAAAAGTTAATCTGTTTTTCACTTTCCTGTGTGTAGGAGCAGTGACATTGGGAAAAATGTTTGCACTTTCAAATTGTAAAAAAAGTAGCTACTAATTCTCTTTTCATGTTTGGCATTTATCATATTATTTTCAGGTATGACATTTATTTACTCCTTCATTTCATTAAAATCATGTAAATATAAACGTCTTTTCACGCAGACTGTAAGTTCTTAAGCAGGTTATAATTCTCTATACTTTTCAAAGGGAATTTGACATAAATTAACGCTTCTGTAAACATCCATTTGGGTAATTACCTCCATCATTGTCTGCATCCTAACATGGATGCTCCTTAACTTACAACAAAGTTACTTCCTGATAAACCCATCATAAATTAAAAATATCAGAAATCGAAAGTACATTTAATACACCTAATCTACTGAACATCGTAGCTTCACCACGCCTACCGTAAATATTCTCAGAACACTTAGCCTAAAGTTGGACAAAAAATCTAACACTTGACTACCTCATGTAATTTATTTGATAGTGTATTGAAGTATGGTTTCTAATGAAAACTTATCATTTTCATACCCTCATAAAGTCAGGAAATCATAAGTTGGGGACCATCTGTACTAGTATTCAGAAAGAAGAGAAATAGCTAAGATTTCATTTTATATAACATCCAATATGAACATCTGAGTCTTAAGTAGCTTCTGAAAATGTACTAAATTATGACTATTGAATGTCACCAGATGCTATTTGAATTCTTGGATTCTTTCATCCATGTGACTCTGTGTATCTGGACAAATATAATAAAACATTTGACATTTACTACAAATTTCCAGAGACGTTATAAATGTGAAATACAATAAAAAAAGATATTCTAGATTATATTATGGTTTTATTTTTGTTGAAACTAAAAGAAAGAAAGAGTGTGTTTAAAAAATGGTTGCGTGAAATAAACTAAATTTCCTTCAATATACATCCCTATATGTTTACTTGGACGGGTTTAAAGTAACAACTGAAAACAGGACAGCAGAAATAAGATGCATTAAAAGATAACACTATATTAAAAGACTCATTCATAAGAATTAATTTCTAATGCTAATTAAGATATAAGATGTAGTTCAATTTTGAAAGTAAATTTAAAACATTTTAATTCAATATCTAATCCATATAATTAAAAATGTCAAAGTTGATATGATAATTTTTTTTTTTTTGAAATCATGTCTCAATCTGTCGCCTAGACTGGAGTGCAGTGGTGCTATGTTGGCTCACTGCAACCTCTGCCTCCTGAGTACAAGCAATTCTTGTGCCTCAGCCTCCTGGGTAACTGGGATTACAGGTGCTCTCCACCATGCCGGGCTAATTTTAAAAAAATTTTTAGTAGAGACAGGGTTTTGCCATGTTGACCAGGCTGTTCTCAAACTCCTGGCTGGAACGGATTCACTTCTCAAGGTTCTGGGATTACAGGTGTGAGCCACCTCACCTGGCCCAAGACAAAATTTTAATGATTTATTTTCTTAAAAAATTTTTATTTGATGGCATCGAGAAAAGTGTTTATTTCCCAAAAGAGCAATCTTGGGTCTTATATGATTCAAGTAAATTGCTTCCCCATGTGTTTCTGATTCTGCCTTAATAACAATCCCTAAATTAAAATTTACTACTTTTAAAAATAATGTAAAATTTAGAAATTTTTTGGTCATCAGCAACTTAGAGTTTTATTTGGGTAAAGCAGGGCTACATGAAATAACGACTAGATATTTCTTAGATATTATAGCTATCTAGTCTCTTTTTCTGAAGAGGAGAATTGGAGATGGGCCCCCATCTTTTCTGATTCTTTATCTAGTCATCATACTACATTTTCTTTTAATTGTCCACAAGTTTACTTATGATTTCAATAGTACATATACTTCTTCCTCCATGATTTTAGTAAATTGTGGAGTTTTATTATTAATTTACTTTTTTTCTTTTTTTTTTTGAGACAGAGTCTCGCTCTGTCATCCAGGCTGGAGTGCAGTGGAATGACCTTGGTTCAATGCAATCTCCTCTGCCCCCTGGGTTCACGCCATTCTCCTGCCTCAGCCTCTCGAATAGCTGGGATTACCTGCATGCACCACCACACCCAGCTAATTTTTGTATTTTTAGTAGAGATGGGGTTTCACCATGTTGGCCAGGATGGTCTCTATCTCCTGACCTCATGATCTGCCAGCCTTGGCCTACTAAAGTGCTGGGATTACAGACTACCATGCCCAGCCTACTAAGTTTTATGTTTACTTTCAGGCAGAGTTTGGTGAGATAGAATTTTGTCTCTTAGGGACTAAGTGTTCAATACTATCCTAAAACATAACCAACACTAATATTTTGTTTCTATTTTTTCTAACGTGTTGGCAAATTTAACTGCCCCAAACTATAAACCATTCATTTATTATGTCAACAAATGTCTATTTAGTTTGTATAATATGCATGTTTCTACTCTGTCCTAGCTATGGGAAACAGTAAGTGAAAAAGACAAAATCCTTGCTTGCGTGAAGTTCTCATTCCAGAGGAATGAATATATAAACGAATACAAAAACATATTTTTGCCTTTAACTCAGGCCACTGCCCTCCATGGGCACTGCCTTTTAAGGAAAACTTGATGTTCATCGATTCTTGTCATGAAAATAAGCCCATTTTCTGCTAAGGATGTTGCTTTCGTTATATGGAACCATGTAATGTATGTGAAACATTATTCTACTAGAAGTTTGAATGTTGGGTTCACATCTTAACTTAAAGGATACTTTTCTCAGTGATCTTCCTTGTTTTCCAATCAGGAGTAGCCACACTAACAACTCCTTCTTCCAACTTTCTTATCTATCAACTTTTAATTTTCTTCACAGTACTTAACACTAATTTATTATGTATATATAATATATAGAAATTAATTTCTCTATACACATATTTATTGAGTTTGTAATATTTATATGCAATTATGTTTCAAATTATGTGTGTTTATTTTCTTTTTCAAACATTTGCTTGTTTTTCTGTTTATGCCCCACGTACCATAAGCTTCTGGAGAGTTAAAATAATTTATTAACCATGTTTATCATTAGGAACATTTATTGGGGCGTAACAGAGCTTGAAATGCTTGCTGATGAATAATGCATCTATGAATGAGGGTCATGGATAATTGTTTTCAATAACTGGTAGAAACCATTGAAAGGGCTTAAATCGGGGCGCTATAGTACCTCACTCACAAGTAGAAAGACCACTCTGGCATCGTGCATAAAGAACACAGTAGTTTTACTTCTCATGACTGTCGTGCACACTTTGTACTTCATAAATCATTATAAGAGGGTCTTAATACAAGGGTGTGGGTTCCTTGAAGGCAAAAATTATAACTTTTATCTATGAAATTTTGATATCTAATGGAGATCTAGACATGACTTGAACTTTCAGAAATATTTGTTGATGAACAAATGCCTTATGAGTTGCAGGCATTCAGATAAACACAATGACTGTGCTAATTATAAGGTAGGAATCCTGACTTAAAACGGCCAATTCCTAATTTCAAAGACCTCATTGTATAGTAATAAGTGACAAACAATTGAATGCAAAGTGATGTGGAATAAAACAAATCAGTAACTGAATGGTCATCCTATGACTATAATATGGAAAGCAAAAGATGAAATAAATATTTTTATAAGAGTTGGTCTTGATAAATGTTTTATCTGTTCAGTATCATGTTTGTTTTATTTTATGTCTCACATCTGCTAGGCCATAGCTTTCATCAAACACATAGCATTAGATACAGTCTAGTATATGCATATGAAGGCAATTTCTGAAATCATGATACTGCCCACAATTTTAATATAATTTAATAAAAATTGTGTTATAAAATGCAAGAGGAAGGACCTGATTGTTATCAAGGTCAACCTGATTTTGAATCCTTAATTTACTAATTAATAGCCAAATTATTGATAAATATGCAGCACAGGCTCTGACATAGTGAACATTATCTTTTTTCCCAACTGCACAAAAGATAATCTCACTAGATTGTGACATCCTCTGAAAAGCCAGTTGTTCTCAATGTATACTGCATATAGTAGACTACTGGTGGTAACTGTGATCTTTGTGATAAAATGACTAAGCATGAATAGAATGAAGCATTCCTTTCTTCAGCACACCAAGGCCAAGGAAGAAGGCAGGACCAAAGGAAAAGACATGCACGAAGACTCTACTGACTGACCGTGTTCCTACCCTTGGTGGTGGCAGGTGGCAGGGTGAGAGGGTATTTTTGTTGTTGTTGTGGGGGAGATGGCATCACAGAGTTGGCCTAGTCCAGCAGGGATAAGAATTACTCAAGCATGACACACAATGTCTCAGCACCTGCAATAGGAATAATTTTGTTCCCTATGATATTCACCCACTCTTGTTCAATCTGAGGATGGCCAAATAACAACCAAACAACAACAACAACAACAAAAAGAAAAAAGAAAAACAAACTTTGCAGATGACATTAAAATAGGAAAATTTACCTTTAACTATTCAGATATTCCCAATATAATCACATGAGCTCTTAAAAGCGAAACAGCTGAAGACAGAGGTGCACGAGTCAGAGAAACAAGGCAGAGAGGAAAGTCAGAGCTCAGAAATATGAGAAAGATTTGATTTGTATGGCAATCTTGATGTAAGAGACTACATGGAAAACACATGAGAAATAATTTAATGTTTCCAACAACCAGAATGAGCCTAGGAGATTTCTCCTCAGAGCCTCCAGGTAAGCACCCATGCCAGCCAAAGCACTGATTATAGGCTTATGAGAAAGAGGAAGGGGTATTGAGAGAAAAGGAGGGAGGGAAGGAAGGAAGAAAGGAAGAAAGAAGCATCCAGATTCATAAAGCAAGTTCTTAGAGACCTACAAAGGACACAGACTCCCACAAAATAATAGCGGGAGACTTCAACACTCCACTTACAACACTAGACAGATCATCAAGGCAGAAAATTAACAAAGATATTCAGGACCTGAACTCAACTTTGGACCAAATGGATCTGATAGACCTTTACAGAATTCTCTACCCCAAAACTACAGAATATACATTCTTCTCATCATCACCTGACACATACTCTAAAATTGACCACATAAATGGACATAAAACTATCTTTGACAAATATAAAAGAACAGAAATCACACCAAACATACTCTCAAACCACAGAGCAATAAAAATGTCAGTCAAGACTATGAAAATTGCTCAAAACCATGCAATTACATAGGTATTACACAATATCCCTCTGAATGATGTTTGAAAGAATAATGAAATTAAAACAGAAATCAAGAAGTTCTTTGAAACTAAGGATAACAAAGACACAACATACTAGAATTTCTGGGAAACTTCTAAGGCAGTTTTAAGAGGGAAATTCATAGCACTGCACACGTCAAAAATTTAGAAAGATCTCAAATTAACAACCTAACTTCACAACAGAAAGAATTGGAGAAGCAAGGACAAATCAACTCCAAAGTTATCAGAAGGCGAGAAATAACAAAACTCAGTGTTGGACTGAAGGAAATTGAGAAATGAAAAACCATTCAAAAGATCAATGAATCCAGGAATTGGTTTTTTGAAAAAAATTATGAAACAGGTCACTAGCTAGACTAATAAAGAAGAAAAGAGAGATGATCCAAATAAACACAATTAGAATTGATGAAGGGAATGTTAGTACTGACCCTATAGAAATAAAGATAACCATCAGAAACTGCTGCAAACATCTTTATGCACACAAACTAGGAAACCTAGAAAAGATGGATACATTTCTAGAAACATGCACCCACCCAAGCCTGAGCCTGGAAGAAATTGATTCTCTGAACACATCAATAATGATCTCCAAAATTGAATCAGTAATAAAGTCTACCAACCAAAAAAAAGGCCGGGATCTGATGGATTCACAACCAAATTCTACCATATATAAAAAGAAGAGCTGGTACCATTCCTACAGAAACTGTTCCACTATGCTATTTCCTATAATTTGGAAGAATTTATTTTCTATCAATTTATTATTGTAAAACAATCAACATTTAAAAACTGTTATATTTTAATATTAATTCCTGTTACTTTGACAACCTATTGCCAAAAAATATGTATACTCATAAATTATTTCACTTAATCTTCATAAATTATTCTCTTTAATAGTAATTTTAAAATTGTAAAGTTCTAGTTACATAGCCATTAGTCAAATAATCTAAAGAAAATAGTTCAATGAAGGTGACAGAATCAGGATCAAACTCTGATACTGCTTATATCCAAAGTCCACACCCTTTGTACTCTGCCACTTTGCTTTCTCCATACATTAATATAGTGCTATATAGGTGGTACAAATCATTATCCAGTTCTTCACTTAATGAAAATAATAATTCAACCTTCCAGACAGCTATATTAAATAAGAATAGACACAGGAAAAGCATGCTGCTGTCAAATATTCTTAGTCAATGAGATAATTGTTAGAAATATCAAATATAGAACTACAGACAAAAAGGCATTTGAAAATAAAACCACGGCCCATTTAACCACTTATGAAAGAAAGTGAGGTTTTAATAGGGGGAAGGGCCCGCATAAAAAGATGCCTGAAGATGATCTCTGCAGTGATGACACTCAGATTCTTTCCCCAGCATCTCCAGTTAGGAGCTCTCATCATTTGACAGGCTACATAATTATTGATTACCGAAACTGGCCAAGTAGATGCATATGCAGCCATCAATACTCAGCAAGTTTGCTACTGAAAAGCTAGCAACACTATTATTAAGAGTTATGAAGTTTCTTAACAATGCAAAAATGTCACATTTGTTTATTACGTTAAATAAAATTAAATGTGGTTCTCTCCCTACCCGAATTATTTTTGGAAGAAATTAGATCTGTTATTTTGAAGTCCGCTCTCCTTCCCTAATATTGTAAAAAGTTTCAGAAGTTTTGTAATTCAGACAAATGGAGAAAGCCCATCTAAACTATTGCTACCATCCCCAAGATGGCCACCATACAGTCTTTCTGAGCTATTCAAAAGGAAACAGATTCAGAATTCAAAGCCTATGCACAGTTATTACCAGAGTCAGATTTCTTTGTAGCACCAAAAGCCTTAAAGCTCCATTGGGAAGTTTCTATAGGCAAATCTTCCAGACATTTTGCTGCCTTTGGAGTGCTAAGTTGAGTAGTGAGAAAAGACCCGCACTCCTGTGTGACTACCTAACTCCTTATCCTCCATTTCAAGCTTCTCTGCTCCTTTAGCCCTATAAAACAACACACATCCCAAAGCTACATTATCCTGATTGCTTGCAAAAGCCTTTTGATTTTCCCCTAGTAGAGAAATGTAGGCTCCCATTTCTAGGACACAAATCCCTGACCATCCTTCTGGAATGAGGAGGTAATATCACTTCTCATTCTTTGGCAAATATCACCTCTCATTCACTGAAACTGGGGAAAACAGTCATGGTTATTGACTCAAATCAATTATCCTGCCATATTTTTTCTCCAGTGTGCACTCCCTGTTTACAAAAAAAATAATAATAATAAAGCCTTTCATCTCAGTATCCCTTACACGAGGTGATAGAAGGATATTTGCTTGGATACTGATGTACATCTTCTCTGCAAAACTTGATCTAATCTATGTGTAAGCAGATGGATATTTTCACCAAACTTCTGGCTATTCGGGAATCTGACCTTCACTGCTCTTCAGTTTATTTGTCGAAAACCTTTCTATGAAGTATTTAGACATTTAACCACAGAAATTGGCCTCAGTGATGTTTTTTCTTTCTTAACGCTCCAGTGGTTGTGATAACATCTAGGTCTCTTATTTACTGACAGTATGCTCTATCCAAATTCCAAGTGACTTTTCTAAAGACATGTTAGACATGTTTGTTACAATGCCATTCTTGTCAAATGATCCGAATTTGTAATACTGTGTTACTTCCTTCAATGAACCCAAAGCATCCTGCACTGCCTAACTGTCATGCATACTAATTTGCATCTAGGGTAGCATATCTAGATTTGGGATAATGGAGGTGCAAAAATCTCCACATCCTAGGGCTTTAGCAATGTAAATTACTATTTGTCTTTACTTTTATAAGGAGGATTTTAATGTCTCAGACATTCAGAGACTGAGATTAGGAAGCCTAGAAGTATCCTTTTCAAACTTTCACTTTCAGCGTGTTTTCTTGAAAGTTTCAAAAAATCCAAGCCTTTCCTCTGGTTGTAATGAGACAGTCATTTCCCTATCTTCCTTCTGAATCTTCCTGTACATTATTGTATTCATTTCCAAAGATTCCTCTACATTCCATAGGCTTTGGGGGAAATATTAAGAATAAACTCTCTTACCAAGTCAGAAAATCCTCTCTCAAATGTAGAAAAGGGGGAAAACATTCTCTCCATTTTATCGTAGTTTTATTGCTGAATAAAGATTCAACCAAAGTGTGATGTGCGTGACAGGCAATCCACTAACGAGATTGCAAAGACAGAAAAAAGGAACCCTCACCTTTCTATATAGCCAAGAATATATAATAATTACTTGCACATTCTCTTGCTCTCTCTTTTTTACTTTTTTTTTTCAGACGGAGTCTCGCTCTGTCCCCCAGGCTGGAGTGCGGTGGCGTGATCTCAGTTCACTGCAAGCTCCGCCTCCCGGGTTCACGCCATTCTCCTGGGCGCCGGACACCATGCCCAAGCTAATTTGTTTTCGTATTTTCAGTAGAGATGGGGTTTCACCGTGTTAGCCAGGATGTTCTCTATCTCCCGATTTAGTGATCCGCGCGCCTCGGCCTCTCAAAGTGCTGGGATTACAGGGGTGAGCCACCGCGCCCGGCCTCTTTTTTACTTTTTATAGAGACAGGGTCTCACTCTGTTGCCCAAGCTTGTATGCAGTTGCACGATCTTGGCTCACTGCAGCCTTGACTTCCTCGGCTCAAGAAATCATGCGGACTAAGCCTCCTAAGTAGCTGAGACTACAGGTATGCGCAGCCATACCCAGCTAATTATTTTTAATTGTTTTTTGTGGAGACTGAGTCCTGAGTCTTGCTAATTTACCCAGGTGAGTCTCAAGCCCCTTGCCTCAAACGATCCTCCAACCTTGGCCTTCCAAAGTGCTGAGTTTATAGGTGTGAACCACCTCCAGGGCATTACATCCACATTCTCAAGATTAATAACAACTTGTCCTCCTAATAAGAGGACCCGACATTCCATTTGCTATACATTCTTTCTTACTTCATCCTAAATGTGTGTGGTAATTGGAGGACCCATCTGACCTACTTATTTGCTTTATTCAGAGGAAAAATAATATCTATCAAGGTAGCTGGGCTAAACTCACACAATGACACGGAAATGAGCGAGGGTGCTATCTTTCTTGATGCTTATATTTCAAAATGATGGCTCCGAGGACCTTGAGAACAAAACATTCCTGTGTTATGACTTTGGCAATAAGCTCATTTCAGTTTTAAAAAAGGGTCATCTGTATATTAAAGGAACAAATAAATGATTTACACAAAAATACATGCAAATACATGTTTTCTTGAGGACAAATTACTCTAACAACCAGGAAGGCAAAAATGGTATCTACCATTTAGTAATACAGAAAAGGCTTCCCCCACTCCTGCAGATACGCAAGTCATTTTCAAACATTTTTTTCTCCCGTATCACTAAGGTAATTTTTAATATATATAATATCTTTACATATATTTATCTTGGTAGCTAAATTATATTCATTATGGGTTTAAGTAGTTGCAATTCCCAGTAAATTACAAATGTTAAAATTTTAAAATACTACTACTATGACACTTTTAAATATTTCTAAAGAAATCTAGAAATCATAGTTAATTTATACTTAATATTATTCATTTTGAAAAGGAAGGAAGAAGCACTTCTTTTACGGTCAGAAATTTTACATCTAAACATCTTGTTTTCTTGACTTGAATTTCATTTCTACTTTCTAAACAAAATGTTTATCAGTATAATTTATTCTTTTAGTGTGTAAATTAATTATATGAATTACAAAAGTAAATTTATATTTAATTGTTGTTGCTTTACAGTTTTGCTTTTTCGTTTGAATTATGTTATTTACTAAAAATTGAATTAAAACATAAACGTGACAGATTTTAAAATTCAGTTATTTTCAAAAGCATTTTTTGAAATTTACCTCCTAATGTTTTGCCTATAAATTCATGTCTTTATAAATGAATCTTCCTTATTGCTAGAAGGTGGCAGGTTCCACATCATTCTTATTCCTATATCATTATTTTTATGAGATCTAAGAACTGAGAAATCTTGTGCTCAGAAATAAGTGGATAGGATTGAAAGGGCTTTATTATAACAATGACATTTGATTCTTTGAACTCCTTTCAAGAATGACAACAGAAATTGCAGAGTGATTCTCCACAAAAATCGATTTATAATCAGGTGTCCACTGACAATTCAACTAGGTATTTCTTCAAATTTTTGAAAGTAATTAAAAATCTAAAACACAACAAACAAAAAAAAAACCCACAAATGATTAGCAAGATTTTGTTACCCAGTCATCAAGGTGACTTACTTTTGAGAAATGGAGATGAACGTTTTAAATTGCCCCTTCGTTTTGTATCCTGGAAATTTCAACACCTAGGGACAAAGCACCAAGGTAAAGTTCAAAAAAGTGGAGAAATATTTTTCTCTTTAAAAAAAAAGAAACATTGTGGGAGCAAGAATTCTTTTGAAAAGAAAGAAATGAGAGAGGAACAGCAAGAAGTATTCAAAGAAAGAAGTATTCAAAGGTGACACCTGGAAACCTGTTCTTTAAAAGTCTTTGCCTGACTGCAGTATACCTCACGAAGTCTTTGTGTAATCTCCAGGATTAGCAGGCCTCAGATCAAAATTAGAAGCCTAAATGGCAAACTAAACAAATTGGTTTATTTTCTGTAAAGTAAAATCTCTCAATTCACTTTTAAAATAAACTTAATCTGGTTTGAAGTGTCCCTATGACAACCATTTCAATACTGAATTTTAATTACATGATAGGTATGTAGGTAACTACATTAAATAATAGTTAATAGTTAAATCGATATCTGGCTGTATTTTTATTTTTATTTTTTTGAGAGTATCTCTCTCTGTCATCCAGGCTGGAATGCATTGACACGATCTTGGCTTACTGCAACCTCTGACTTCTGGGTTCAAGCAATTCTCATGCCTCAGTTACCCAAGTAGCTGGGATTACAGGCAGGCACTACCATGCCCGGATAATTTTTTGTATTTTTAGTAGAGACAGGATTTCACCATGTTGTCCAGACTGGTCTTGAACTCCTGGCCTCAAGTGATCCATCTGCGTCAACCTCCCAAAATGTTGTGATTACAGGAGTGAGACACTGTGCCTGGCCTCTGGCTGATATTTTATAAACTTAACAAAACAATGAAGAACTGATTCTCTACCGAATATATATATATACCGAATACACACACACACACACACACACACAAAAAGAAAATGGCCAGCTATGGTGGTGCATGCCTGTAGTTCCAGCTACTCAAGAGGCTGAGGTTGGAGGATTGCTTGAGCCCAGGAGTTTAAGACTGCGGTGAACTGTGACCATGCCACTGTACATCAGCCTGGGCAACAGAGCAAGATGCTGTCTCATAAAGAAAAATAACAACAACAACAAAATGAAGAATTAGAGAATAGAGTGACTAGATCCAAGTTCATGGTTCTTACAGTTACCACTTCACAAGAAGCAGCCTGTAAGATTTAAAGCTGAGGATCACATGGCCATTAACACTAAAAGAAGCACTACAGAACAAGAGAGATGAAATCATTCTGAACATTCAGATTGTTTATTTTTAACACACAACTTAATATCTCTATCTTTTCTATACTTTGCAGATTATAAGTGTAATTATACTTTAGAGATAAAGACAACCGTGCAAAATCATCAAAAACATTTCCTTGTAAAATGAGCCCTTCCTTCACTTGACAAGGTTGACAGGAGATCCCAGGTGGGGAAAACACACCAATAATATTTTATACCTAGGCTTTGCTCCACCAGGGACATTCACGAACAATCTCCCGTACATATTGGTTTCCTTGGGACTAAGGTATTTGTACAGTGTCCATTTATAGGGGGTTAAAGTGCCTGTAACAGTGGTTGAAGGTTTTGACCCACTTTTGTAGATTAATCAGCGTTGTGATGGTTACAGAATTTACAGATAAGGCACGCTTGCTCTTCTCTAGACAAACTCATCCACTGATATCTTAGTAACAGATTCCCAGTTACCTTTAGTATTTTAGGTAGGTCCACATTAAGATTGCTAATGTTATTTGTATGGATTTAGGAGACACAAAGTGGCTATCACTGAACTGTCAAATAAATCTCAATACCTAGTTAAAATTCTTTTACAAGTAACTTTTCATAAAGAGAAATAAATGTTTACCATAAAGTATTTTGTTTACTTGGGCAGCTTTCTATGAAGTGAAGCATTTCTTGCAAAGCAATATGCCTGAGAATTAACTTTAGATTTCATTTCTATTTCACTGGAGTAGGTATGTTTAACTTAACATGTAATTTCTTAAGGAGTCAGATAAAATATTAATTTTCTTTTTAATTTCTATACTTGCAGCTAAGAGTTGAAAATGAACCTAAGAGCCCTTCATTCTAAAATCATGTACAATTTCTAGTGCTTGTCTACTATCTTCGTAAATGTTCTCTCTCTCATACACTCTTCACTCTTTGCCTCAGGCTGGGTTGTGAGTTCCAGATACAAAAATTGATTCATCTACCCAGGCAGATTGAGTCTTCAGAGATAAGAGAATATCAAGACAAGGTTAATTTCTCTATTCTATGTGGAAACTGTCAACAGATAACGTAAGATCAGAGTTAATTAAAGTTATGCCATTTAAGTCAGTTTTGGACAAAATGAGAGTTTGAATCACTGTTGGCTAAAGATGTGGTTGTCCTTCATCCTGGAGGGGAAAAAGAAGGCAGGTTAAGATTCGTGCATTTTTGCTAATGTTACGAGATGTGAATAGCAAAGAAATCTCATCAATAGTAACAGCGTGGGTTGAAATATACTGTTACCTTATAGAAATGCTTTCTATCATATAGGGGACTAGTAAGATACTGTAAAACTGTTGGGAAAAAGTAAGAGGATTCTGCTAATTTAACAGTATCTACAAGATTTCACAACAAAGAGGACATTCTTTGGTAACATTGTCTGGAAGAATATTTATTTAGGTAGTAAATAAAGGTTTGGCATAATTAGGTTCATTTAGTGTAAGGGTTGCTGCAAGGTTTCCTTAATAGTTATAAAAATAAGCTAAGATTGCTCAAATGAAAAGAAATAGAGGCTATTCAGTCAGAGCTTGCTGTAGCCAGGGAGTTGGCCACCATCACTTGCAATGTGGCAAAGAATCAATATGGCAGGGCAGTGAGAAAGCTTTATCGTGGGAAAACCAGAAGGCTGCAGGAATGCCCTGGATGGAAATTATTGTCATGGGAATCTAAAGGTGGGATAACTAGAAGAAAAACACCTTATTTGATTGGTGAAGGTGCATAATTAGCATTCTCTCGGTGGTTCTAAATTGGAAGCTGGAGGGAAACACTTAGGGAAGCTGGCAGTTATCCACTAATTCCTGAGCATTTGGACTGATTGCTGCAGACTGGTTGCTGCAGAGGTCAGAGTTGATTTTTTGTGTGGAACCACCATTGTCTGTTAATGTATTTAGTCTCTCATAGTATAAAGGCCGAAACTGCTTCAGGATCCAGATAAGAAGCTCTAGAAATGAGAATTGATTAGGGTCACGTAGTTCTTAGTCTGCCTCATGGACATAGTGATTGGTCTAAAGAAGCATTCTTCATTTTAGCTGCCCTAATCATATTATTCCAGCTTCCACAGACTAATTCAAAAGATCCTGAAGCTAAATTGAGAACCAGGGTTCTTCAATAATACATTTGAACTGGAAACAAAGAGTAAGACTCCACTGGAAAATGGGAGACTGTGAAACTAGGAATTGACAATGACTATCTCTACAGCTGTGACAGACTTCAGTCTGAGAGATAAAGCTGAGACCCAGAGGGCAAAGACAATACATACGTATAAAGAACATGTAAAATTGGAGCGTCTGTGTTTCTGCAACACATAAAGTGTAACAGTACCCCACCTTTCTTGAGATATTGCCTATGAGCCAGTTAATTACCCTAGTTTGTGAAACTGTTTGTCTCCTGCAGTCATTGAATCCTGATTAATACACATTAAATCTCTATGAATTTCATAGTATATATCCGGCACTGTGGCTCATATTATTGTTTTCCCCTGATATTTGGTTATTTTCCTTCCAAAGCACATGGAGATGGACCTCCTCCACCTGCAATGCCCTCCTTGCACTTGGACAGAGCCATGTGACTAGTTACGGGCAATGACATATGAGCAGACATGACTTGAAGGGAATGATGGAGCAATGACCTCATCTTTTCTCCTGCTAAATATTATGAAAGAAGCCTCAAGTCACTCATTTAAGGGACACTGGGTGAAGGTCAGTAATGAAGTCGAAAGGTCGCTAAATGCTGGTAAGTGAGATGGATTACAGTGTCTGGACTTTTTCCTGGGGTCATTCTATATCCAGCAGATATATTTGAGTATATAGTCTATTCGAAACAATACGCTAGTATGTGCTAGTTACTATTAAGAGTGGTTACACTTTTTTTTTTTTTTTGAGATGGTGTCTCGCTCTGTTACCCAGGCTGGGGTGCAGTGGCACAACATCGGCTCACTGCAACCTCCACCTCCAGGGCTCAATTGATTCTCCTGCCTCAGCCTCCTGAGTAGCTGGGACTACAGGCACCCACCATCATGACCAACTAATTTTTGTATTTTTAGTAGAGACGAGGTTTCACCATATTGGCCAGGCTGGTTTCAAACTCTTGACCTTGTCAAAGCCCGCCCCGGCTTTCCAAAATGCTGGGATTACAGGCATGAGCCACTGCGCCTGGCTGGTTACATTCTTTAAACAAGGAGTGGGCCTACTCTGTAAACAAGAGATTAGTCAAAGAGATTTTGCTATTCATGGGACATAAAAGATGGCTGTACTTTCCTTGACTGCTTTTCCATACACATCAATACACACTGCATGGGTTCTTACAGGTCAGAGGGTGAAAGAGAACCAGAACCTATAAAAGAATACAAGTCTCTAAAATCAGAAAGTTTATTATTTAAAAAAAAATAGTTATGTGCCAGCCTGCTTATAATTTTATTTTTATGCCTGAGAGTGCCTTCATAAGCACATTCTGGCAAACTATAAAACAAATAAATTGAAATAGAATAAAACCTATTAGACATTAGAAGTGTAGCACCAGATTTAATACATAACCGCAAAACTTAAACATGCAATTTTACATCTGCAAGAACATTAAACTGAAAGAAACTTTAACTGAATTTAGATACATTAATCAATAAAAACTTTTTTTTGTATATAGCACTTCTTGGCACATTGAGTATTCTTAATCTTTAAGTCACATGAATATAATACCTTAGTAAAGATCTGTTCTCCACACATTTCCTCTATAAAGTGCCAAAAAAAAGAATGAAGAGCCAGTTTGTCTTCCACATCAGTGTGATTTAGCATACATAAATATCTTTTCACACAAAATAAAAGGCACATAACCCAAAGTGTCTGACTTTTATAGTGCTTTTTCTTTCCTTTTAAGGAGATAGCAAGATGAGGGTAAGAGGTAATTTAAGAGAAGTAATCATTCTCTAACAGCCATCTTGCAGAAATCAAAACAAATATCAATGATGTAAAAATGTTGTTTTGACAAGTCGGTAAATGAAAGTGTGAGATGAGTAAGAATATATTATAGGTGCTTGTATATCACAGGCCTGTGAAAATGGCTGATTATAAAGGAGAAAGTCAATGATCTCTAATTGTGTTATAATTTAAATGCAGTATCACAATAATGAAAAGAACAGATTTGCATGTTAGGATAAGAAATATTAGAGGAGTGAGTGTAGGGTGTTTGGGATAATTAATTCCATCCTCCACTCCTACATACATATGCATATACAAACTCAATTCAATTTTAAAGAGAATCCAAAGAACCAAAAATAGACTGAACACACTTGATGTTGTACGGGAACTTAAATTACTATTTTTGTTGTTCTCTGTGACTATCTCATTTAGTTTCTATTGTGTTTGCAATTTCTTCCAAGGTAATTTTTAATGCATTGAATAATGCATAAAAATGTGCAGAAGTATACAGAAAGTTTGTATGCAGGGCCATGTAGAGCTTTTATCCTACAGTACATCCTAGTAGTTTTCTGGTGCTGTGTGGTGTTTTTGTTTAGGGCTGTGTGTGTGTATGTGTGTGTGTGTGTGTGAAGCTTATTTATTCCATTTCAAGAAAAAGAAAACTAGACAAATTAGAGTAGCAAAAATAATTTGCAGCCAGTATCAACCAATTTATATTTAAGCTAAAAAATTAAAATAGCTTTAAGAGAATGGTAGAAGCATATTATTTAAAAACAAACTATGCAGAAATGGACAGAAGCATGTAGACCTAGATAACAGAAATTTAAACTAGAAAGCAGACAATGAAATTATTCCCTTTTATACCTGAAAGCAAATGATTTCCATGATTCTAAGGCTCTATAAAAAGCAGCAACAATTTCATCATTTTCCTATTCACTCTTCCTGTTATCTAAAACAGGATTCTGCAAAATTATTTTCCTTGGATTACTTTTAAAACATACCAGAAATGAATTCATTACTCTAATTATCCCAGCATTTCATGGAATTATTAAAAATCAAATCAAATCAAATGAAACTTCGCAAGTTGTTTACAAAAAAAAACTTGAGGTTCATTTGCTTCTAATGCAAGACATGGCAATGTATCTCTGCCTGTGGATGCCCTCTCCATGTTAATAGTAAGTTCAAGTTTGTGAAAAGACTAGATACTGACACCACCTGGGGAAATCAAATAAAGCTTACTTACCTAAAACACACAAGAGCTAAGAAGCATGTTCAAGTTCATGGGAGGGTAATGAATGCTGTTCTCTAAAACATGTTTCAAAGAGCAGGATACCAGTTTCCTTACCAGGGGAGACTCACACTGCAGATCATAATTTCTGAGCAAGTGAGAAGTAAGGGTTCCATTGCACCTGCGGGAAGCTCTATCCTCCAAAGCGTAGCTTTATGCACCCAGCTTGAGTCACTCTTCTTTCAGGCGTATCTGGACATATTCCAGGGACTAGCTTATCTGGGCCTGCTGCCCTTCATTTATCATGATTATACAATATACAATTTGACTGAAGGGCACAGTATAGGTCAGTGCATTTATGCATAACAGCAGGACTTATTAATCATCCTCAGCCCCTGCAGGCTAAGAAATCCTGCTTAAAATTTATATGCGTGTTTAGAACTAGAACAGAGCTTCAAAACTAGAATAAGGGTCACTTATTCTAATGTCTCTGGAAGCTCATGAGGTCAGCCCTGAATGCTAAGCTGTACTTCTTGAAATGAGTTTAATGCCCATGGCTATGTCCCAATTGATTCTGAATTTGAGAAGGGAAAAAAAATGAAATGATATTTAGCAGACTTCTATAACAGTTTGGGTAACACCGCTGTTTTAACAAACAATCCCCAAAGTTAAAATGGCTGAAAGCTTAAAATGTGTTTCTCATTAATAACATTCAAATAAAGGCATTTCTGGTCTGGGTGGCGTTTATCAGGTAGTAATTCAGGAAACTGACCTCCAGTATTGTAGCTCCAACTTCCTAGAGGGTTTCAGAGTTTTCAAATGGCACATGTTGAAAGAACTGGAAGAAACATTTGTATGGACCACCCGCTAAAAGTGGTACACATTAGCTGGGACGCAGTTGCTTGGAAATATAGCCAAGCTATGTGTTCAGAAAGAAGAAAAAACAAGTGTGTTAAAGAGTTATCAATCTGTGCCTCAGCTTTTCAAAATCCAGTCTTCTTTTTTTTTTTTTTTCTCCGTCTCACTCTGTCGCCCAGGCTGGAGTGCAGTGGCCCGATCGCGGCTCACTGCAAGCTCCGCCTCCCAGGTTCACACCATTCTCCTGGCCTCAGCCTCTCCACTAGCTAGGACTACAAGCGCCCTCCACCACGCCCGGCTAATTTTTTAGATTTTTAGTAGAGAGGGGGTTTCATGGTATTAGCCAGGATGCTCTGGATCTCCTGACCTCATGGTCCGCCGGACTAGGCCTCCCAAAGTGCTGGGATTACAGGAGTGAGCCACCGCACCCAGCCTCAAAATCCAGTCTTATGGTGCATAGATCTAGAGAGAATATGTAGACCTTATATTATGTAAAGACATTCACAGAACATTTTCTGTTGTTGTTAACATACTTGAGCTCGCCTACAGCAATGTTCTCGTAGGTTTCCCAGACTAATGGCCTTCAAAATGAAGGTGATTATACACATACCAGAAAAAAAAAAAATAACAAATCTTCTAATAAGATATGTTTTATAAAAATATGAAGATATAGTAACAGCTCCTTATAGCAGTGTAAGACCTTTCTCTCATCCATCTCCTCACCTATGATTACTATCTTCACAATCCCATTCCCTCTATGTAGATTTTACTTTATAACATATATTCTCATACACAAAAGATACAATAAAAATTTTCCATTATACAACAGAATTTGTAAAGCCTACAAAATTTCTAAATATATAATTTTATACCTAATGAATATGCTTGTTATTTCTCATTTAAAAAAAAATGCAGCAGCTGGGTGTGGTGACTTATGCTTGTAATCCCAACACTTTGGGAGGCCAAAGTGGGTGGATTGCTTGAGCTCAGGAGTTTGAGACCAGCCTGGCCAACATGGAAAAAACCCATCTCTACTAAAAATATAAAAATTAGCCAGGTGTGGTGGCAGGCACCTGCAGTCCCAGCTACTCACGAGTCTGAGGTGGAAGGATTTCTTGAGCTCAGAAGGCAGAGTTTGCAGTGAGCCATGGTTTTATCATTGCACTCCAGCTTGGTTACAATTTGTTCTTTTTTTGCTTGCTTCTTTGTCTTTTGCTTTCCTTTGCATCATGGAGATACAGATGATAATTTCTTCAACCCCCTAAATGTTTCTACTTTGTCTCATATGCGATACATCATTTGTTACTTGGAGTACACTGGGCCATGCCATTGGAAATAGATGATGTAAAAATGGTGGTCCCTGAAGTCAAGCAATGTGAAACATTTGTAAATTTCTGTAACAAATGCCCTAAATTGTAGTCACTTAATTAAAATAATTATTTTCTATTTACTGTAATAGTCAACAGGTAAGGAATCCAATCTTGCATGCATGTACTACTAAGAAATGTATTGCATCTTTTAGTCCATTGATACTTAAGAATATTGCCCTCATCTTCATGGACAAAAATTGGCAATTTTTCTGTAAAATCTCTCTTTCATTTTGCTGATGACAAAATTCTGCACTTTATCCGAGGAAGAAAATGACAAAACTGGCATATGGGACTCACTTCTCATTGTTTACTATCATCCTTGGCTCCTGCCCCAGGATAATTTTGGTATTTTTAATTATCAAACCCAAATCAGTAAGTTTTGCAAAATCTAGGCAAAGCTACATTCACTGGGGGAATTTTAGCACTCTCAAAATAACATATCAGTTCCTATTATCTGGTAAATTCCCACCATGTCCCATGCTCCCGGAAGTGTGTCCAGATTCATGTTTTTCTGCTTTGTGAATGCAAAGTCATTAGCCATTGCCATCTGTCAGGGATTCAGAGAGAGGGAAGTGTGGAAATTAGCATTTAGATGTAAAAGAAATATATGCAAGAAACTGAGACTAAGCAGGCAATCTGTAGATTGTATACAGTGTAGCCTAAACATGTTTGCTTCAGTGAATTTGTCATTTATTGTATGGGGTAAGTCTAAAATTATTTATTGTTTAATTTTTTTCCATTAGAAATAAACTCTCTTGGAAGTAATTAGTTGAAATGCATATTTCACAAAAAATTAGAGAGATGATGATGACAATCGTGTAACTTACAAAACTTGAGGGTAGCAATGTTGTTTTATCACAAACCTTATGAAAACAGATGCATCCTAGCTTTAAAAAAGAGAAGGAAAAAGGAAATGCTCTGGGCACAGCATGAAGCCCAGAAAAAGAATATTCCAACAGCCCCATGGACATATGGAGAGGATAGAAATTAAAATTGCTCATCATCTCTGGTCATCAGAGAAATGCAAATCAAAATCACAATGAGATACCATCTCACACCAGTTAGATTGGTGATCACTAAAAAGTCAGGAAACAACAGGTGCTGGAGAGGATGTAGAGAAATAGGAACGCTTTTACACCGTTGATGGGAGTGTAAACTAGTTCAACCATTGTGGAAGACAGTGTGATGATTCCTCAAGGATCTAGAAATAGAAATACCACTTGACCCAGCAGTCCTAGTACTGGGTATATACCCAAAGGATTATAAATCATACTACTATAAAGACACATACACACATGTTTATTGCGGCACTATCCACAATAGCAAAGACTTGGAACCAACCCAAATGTCCATCAATGATAGACTGGATTAAGAAAATATGGCACATATACACCATGGAATATCATGCAGCCATAAAAAAGCATGAGCTCATGTCCTTTGTAGCGATATGGATGAAGCTGGAAACCAGCATTCTCAGCAAAATATTGCAAGGACAGAAAACCAAACACCACATGTTCTCACTCATAGGTGGGAACTGAACAATGAGAACACTTGGACAGACACAGGGTGGGGAACATCACACACCTGGGCCTGTTGTGGGGTGGGGGTTGGGGGAGGGATAGCATTAGAAGAAATATCTCATGTAAATGATGAGTTAATGGGTGCAGCAAACCAACACAGCATATGTATACATATGTAATAAACCTGCATATGTGCACATGTATTCTAGAACTTAAAGTATAATAATAATAATAATAAAGAACTTCCAGGTCAAATAAAAATAGTATTAGCTACACTCAGAAGACCCCACAGAAGGGGTATAGTTTCCCACAGACACCTACAACATTCACCTCACGGTTTCCCAAAGATCATCATCAGCACATCCTCTGCCTTAGAACCTATAACAGCATCATTCATGGGGATGCTTCTCGCTCCTTAAAAAGTACTGAGAAAATTATGAGACAGACAAGAAAAGGGGAGGATATAATTAAACTTTGTTTACAGAAGTCTGAGCTCCTGACTTTGATTTTGCTACTAAAATAGCCCTGGGGAAACATTTCTTGAAACAATAAAAATGATTGATTTAGGTTTCAAAGTTTTTAACTCACAATAAAGAATTTTTTTCTTTCTCTTGCACTGTTTTTCATAATGATGGTATAAAACATATTAACGCCTTATCACAAACAATTACTCCATGAGGATTATATTTGAGATTGGGGATTTCAAAGTCATTTTATTAAAATTAGCTGAATTGTTACACATTTTGTCTGGAAAGTCTAAGTAATGTCATTAAAAGCCCAGTTTAATTGCTTTGAAAAAGCTTATGCTTGACATGATACTCAGTCTCTTGGATTTCACAACTCATTTTCCATGCATTACTACTATGACTGACTTGTTTGTCTCTTTTTGAGTTCCTTCTAGAATTCAAAAGCATTAAGATTTAAGTGTGGCCAACTGCCACGGTTAGTACTTGAGACCATCATTACCAGACTGAACGAAGCGACGAACGTAGACATGGTAACATAAACCAAAAGAAACTGTTTTAAGGAAAGACTAGCATGGAGAAGAAGAGAGCTCCCTGCTTCTAGCGGTCCTCCATCTATCTTCACATTCAGATTCAACTGGTTCATGGCTCATACTAGGGGAACCAGGTCCATGGTTGGGATCCTCCTGTCTGCTGTTCCATGGTTATTATACACACCTTGAGGGCACCCACTCGGTTTGTTCATCTTCTGTAAAGACATAAACATACCCTTGTCCCCACATTAGTGAGAGGTGGCAACTTGCTAGCAGCCCTTGCTCACTCTCCACACCTCCTCCGCGTCAGCATCCGCTCTGGCCGCAGTCGAGGAGCCCTTCAGCCCACCACTGCACTATGAGGGCCCCTCTCTGGGGTTGACCCAAGCCAGAGCCGGCTCCCTCTGCTCACAGGGAAGTGTGAAGTGAAAGGCGCGGGTGGGAGCCGGGGGGGCTGCCCGGGGTACTCACGGCCGTCAGGGAGTTCCAAGTGAGCGCAAGCGTGGCCAGCCAGCGCCTGCTGGGTTTGATCAGAGGCTGAATCCCAATGCATGGATTGCCGTTCCCTCTTCGTGGGCTCATTGCCCACAATAGCAGTTCTCCTCTTTCTTACTTTCCCTCTTTTCCTCTTGATTGTCTGGGACGAGATCCTCTGGGCTGCTGGACTTCCCGGGCTAAGTGCCACAAAGTCCCACTGGGAGTGTCAGTGAGAGATGAAGCCGACTGGGCTTCTGGGATAGGTGGGGACTTGGAGAACTTTTGTGTCTAGCTAAAGGATTGTAAACCCCCCAATCAGCACTCTGTGTCTAGCTAAAGGTTTGTAAACGCACCAATCAGCACTCTGTCAAAATGGACCAATCAGTTCTCTGTAAAACAGACCAATCAGTTCTCTGTAAAACAGACCAATCAGCTCTCTGTAAAATGGACCAACCAGCTCTCTGTAAAGTGGACCAATCAGCAGGATGTGGGTAGGGCCAGATAAGGGAATAAAGGCAGGCCGCTGGAAGAAACAGCGCCAGTGTTTTTCCTTCTTTTGGTGCTTGTGGAAGTTTTGTTATTTTGCTCTTAGCAGTAACTTTTGTTGCTGTTCAGTTTTTGGGTTTGTGCCCCTTTTGTGAGGTGTAACACCGCAAAGGTCTGCAGCTTCGGTCTTGAAGCCAGCGAGCCCACGAACCCACTGGAAATAATGAAGAACTCCAGATATGTCACCTTTAAGAGCTGTAGCGTTCACCGCGAAAGTCTGCAGCTTCACTTCTGAAGGCAGCGAGACAGTGAATCCGCGGGAAGGAATGAACAACTCCAGACGCGCCTGGAGCTGTAACAGTGTTTAAGAGCTGTAACACACGGTGAAGGTCTGCAGCTTTAGTTCCCAAAGTCAGTGGGATCACGAACCCACCAGAAGGAACTCCAGACGCGCCATCTTTAAGAACTGTAACACTGACTGTGAGGATCCACACCTTCATTCTTGAAACCAACAAGACCAAGAACCCACCAATTCCAGACAGATTAATATATCTACTGAACAGAATCAAATGTGTTTTTTTTTTCTTTTCTTTTCTTTTTTTTTTTGCTGTAGCCGGGAGGCATGCATATTACTGGAACTTTTGTAACTCAGCTTCTGCCTCTTTGGTTAATTGCTGTGGAGTAAAACTTTCCACTGATAACAAGAAGCAGGCTCTTTCTGATTAACAGAAGGCACAGAGAAAGCAAATCGAGGTTTATTCTTCTCCTAGAACAGTATAACAAAAAGCAATCATTAAACTTCCAATGGGCACTGTACAGGTGGGTCCTCTAGATGCTATGTGTTGTGATAGATGAATCTCTCTCGTGCTTGCACTTTCAGATTCCCTGACCACCTCGCTGCTGCTTATGCAGAGGAGGATACAATTTACAGGGAGCAATCAAAACTTGAGCAACAGTCTCCTGATTCAGAAACACAAAGATCTTGTGACATTAGCACTACCTGAATTTCTCCTTCACAGTGAAAATCAACAACTCCGGGGCCTGTAAGTTAACTTTTACCCAGATCAATCCCGTGTATTTTGTTGGCAAAAATCCCCGAATACCCATGTGAATCTTAGTTTGTTTCTTTCAATTAACATAGTTTGTTCTCTAGGAGACCTAATCCTGTCTTTCCAGCTGTTCCTGGTTAGAGGGAATCAATATGCCTCTGGAAACCCACCCCAGAAACACAGTTGTGGCCTAGAGGGGAATACCCTCATAGTTTGAGGTGCCGGAGTCCAGGCCCCCTTCTTGTTTCCCGACAGGGGTGTGCCGTTTTGATGAAATTTTTGAGTGGCATTGATTAGCCCACTGATTTCCTTTGTTGCATCAAGGGCAAAGTCCTGGCATTTTTTGTGTTGGGGGACTGCGTTACAGGATCTTTTTCCCAGAGGTCTGACGGCGTTCTCTTTTGAAATGCACGTTTTTTTCCTACACTTAAAACACTTCCCCACTTTAGGGCTTGACCCTTGGCTGCTTTCAGATCTGTCAGCTACCAAATTAGCCATTGCCTGAGTCAGTACTACAGAGCAATGAAGTTCAGTTTCCACATCTTGACAAGCTCCCGGAAAACCTCCCAAGTCTTCTGCACATCTCACAGGTAACAGTGCACATTTATGATCCCTGAAAGCCAAAGCCGAAGTTAGCCTTTCTGTAGCCACAAAAGGACGATGCAAGCCAATTTTAATTCTCCCTTTCCTGTTCACCACTTTCGATAGGTCCTGTAGGTGGGGCAAAAAATTCTAAATAACAAAAAGATATGTACCAAAACCCCAAACAAAAAACAGACAAGACATAGTCAAATTCTTCCTCATGTTACCCTGTTTGAAAAACTTCCATTCTTTGTACTTCTAGGGCAATGACAAGTACCTTTTTAGAGCACTAACCTTATGTTGCTGCCGGCAGACTTGTAATGGGTTTTCTCGTTCATCTAGTTGGTTTTAGTTTTTTTTCTGTTCCAGCAGACCTTCCTGGCTCTAGTCCCTATAGGACTCTATCTGTCCCTGCAAATCTCTCCTAGTCTTTGCTAGTCTCTACTTTAGTACCTGTTTTAGGGCACTGACCAGTACCTCTTCAGGGAACTGACCTTATATTGCTAGTCTTTATCCCTGTCTCTCTTTGTCCCTATGATACCTGTTAGTTCCTGCAAGTCCCTGTCTTTCCCTACCTATCTCTACTTTTCTCTACTTATTTATCTCTACTTACCTCTATTTATCCCTGCAGGCCTCTCGAGGTCCCTTCAGGTCTCTGTATGTCCCTGATAGTCTCTGAAATGTCCCTGTTTAGGTGTCATTTGTAGTTGACTGCCACTGCTACTACATGAGATCATCACAAGTATGTTGCACTGATCCTGGAACTCCGAGATGATGAACATTGTTTTATACCAACCTTCAACTTTTTCATTAAAATTAGATCGGGTAGCTGCTATGAATAGTGCCCCAAGCACTAGTGGAAAGATTCTACCATGTCTTAAACTGGTTACTATGAGTTTGGAGTGAGAGGTATAAGGCTTGAAGAAAAAAACACAATGAAATACAATTTTATCTGCCAATCTGACATTAAGTTTTAGGAAAATTGTGTCTTAATTCAAGCTGCTATAACAACAAAAACAACATACACTGAGTGGCTTAAACAATAGAAATTTATCTCTCGGAATTCGAGGGGCTGAGAAGTCCAAGATAAAGGTCCCAGCCAATGGTTACAGGTAAAACCTCCATTCCTTGTCATGTCCTCATAGAGAGACCAGAGAGAGAGACTCATGACCTAATTATTTTTCAAAGGCCCTGTTTCCAAATAGCATCTCAGTGGAATTAGGGTTTTAACATACAAACTTTGGGGGTGAAGCAGGTAGATGCAACTTTACCAAAATTATTGTGGGTGATTTGATAAGGTAAGAGAGGTCAGTGAAACATATGATAACAACTTGGTGCTCAGGCAGTATACCTGCCAGGCTGTCTCCCAGCTAGAGAAATTAAATAGTATTCAGCAAGACCTTGGTATGACAGATGGCATAGAAAGTGAGTAAAACATGGCATATAAGTTGTTTTTTTGTGGGAACGACATAGTCTAAATATTTTGATGACCTAGCTCTGTATTGACCTCTCTTGCATCACAATGACATAAACATGGAGAAATAATTCTCAAAGTCATCAGGAACTTGCAACTCACTTCTGGGAGGGGACCAGTTAGGGGAGCTATGATATTAGCCTGTGGCAATGTCAGCCTCCACATCGGAGGGAAGAGTAGTCACATAACCTAAATCTTGCATAACATAGTGTCTTAAAATTTCAATTAATCTTCTGAGTTAAATTAACAGCAAAGCAGAAAAATTTGCCAAAGCTATTTATTTATAGCTCCATTAAAATGGAAGATGAGTTGAGAAAATGTGTGTTCTAAATAATCATGTGAGAAGTTAGTGTTTCCTTCAAATATAATCATGGGCCTAAGAATTGTTAGATCCAGGATTGATAAAATTTTATTTTACACAACAATAAATGGAACACAAAGGCTGCACATCATTTTTTTGTCATCTCTACATATTACTAAAAAAAGCATTAAACTAAAACAATGAATTGTGTATTAAATAGGGATTTTATAATTGCTAATATTTTTAATATAGAGGAAGAATAATGCTTAATGATTAATTACAAAATTGAACTAGAATAGTGCGAAATCAAGGACAGCTGAAATTTATGGAACTTTATCATTAATAAAGGACATTTTAGTCCTAGCACTTCAATTATTTGCGTCATCATTGCATTTTAAATGCAATTATCAAAAATAAAGGTTATAACTAAGAATTTCAAAAATTCTAATTATAGCAGAATTGGTAACAAAGAAATTGAATACAGAGAGTGAATCTTATATTGCTTTATTATTAAAACTAAGAAAATAATGAGAATTTTGTGTACTAATTTAGGGAGAAAAAGGAGGGTGTCATAATTTAAAAAGTATCTCCACATTGTCTACAGAAGGCTAGATTATTAAAAAAAAAAAAAAAAGAAAAAAGAGTGGCTTCAGATAGAGATCTGATTGGAATACATTGCAAAATCTAGTAGTCAACTTAAGATATCTGCAGATTCCATTCAAGCCAAATTGTGAAAAAAATACTGTAAGAAATAGATTTTATTTAATATCATTAAACATAAAACTTTGTTACCTTCTAAAACTATATTTAGTTCTATTTCTGTTTTATAATATTGTATATGATGTGCTTTCTTTTCCAGGTAAAACCAATAAAAGACAATAAAATGCTATTAAATTGAATTATGTTTAAAGTAGAAGAGCTATGGATATTGCACTACATGAAAAAAAAATTCTTCCTCAGATATTATTTGTGTATGCATACATCAATAGAGATACACATAGATATAGACAAATAGATATCGATATAGATATAGACTTGGCTATAGAGACTCTGGGTTTTTAAATACAGCAAGAAAAAAATATTTATTTACACTGGATCGACAAAGGAATTAAGCTATTAACTCAAACTGTAATAGTCTAAAATTTTTCCAAAAATTAGGAAAAAATATTTATATGAATTTTACCTGGAAGTGTTTCAAAATAGTTTGCAAAGAGTGAGAATGAATTTCAACTTATGAGTAAAGGATAAAACTGAAATGAAAGTTTAGAAAAAATAGTTTCCCCCTTTCATTATTAGATCATGATTTATTGAAAACTGAATCTTGATTGTTAAATGTTAATTAAAATTAATGAAGATGCAGAGTTCCTAAGATCTCAAGTCATTTGAATGTTATGAATATCTTCCCAAAGAAAACATTATTCATGTTATTTATGTGAGCTGATACATACTTTTCCACATAAATAATTTGTACTCATAGAATGAACTATGGCTTTTGGTTTTGTTTTGTTTATGAATAAACATTAAGGACAGTGCTTAAGAAATTTTCAGGAAATATATTGAATGCTTTAATGTACTCTATAGCAATGCAACATGTAATTCACCCTCTTTCCTACTTTTTTGATGTAGCTATACTTGCTTTGAGTTTTTATTCACTGGTTATTTTAAAGAGCTTAATGGTCTCATTTATTTAAAAGTAGAATAATATTGGACTATTTTCTTTTTTTAACCTCTCTAGGTCATTCTACAGTCATCACCTTCCAACCTTATTTGTTTCTGCAGAATCTACATATGTAATACCTATAAATTTTCTTTTCATATTTGTTCACTCATCCACATCATTAATAAAGTTATTAAGTGAAGGCAAACACAGCAGTAGCACTCCCTTACCACCTTGAAATATTGTGCTGATGTAGAGGTTGTATCTGATTTAATTCTTCAAGGATTATTAATGTATGTGGAACTAGCTTTTCAGCCATGGAAATCTTCAGTACATATTTAAGAAAAAGTGATTTAATGCTCAGTAGGGAAATGTTGTCCAAAACAGTAACTGAAAAAAGCAGGTATGTGTCCACACTGGGAACACTGCAGGAGGGTTACATTGTTGAGATAGGAAGGAAAAAAATGGGAGTGAAGGCAGGAGACAGAAAACAAAGTGGAGGCGGGGAAGAGACAACTTTAGCTTCCACCATTTGTTAAGAATCAATTCTGAAACATTTTCATTTTTACAGCCTAAAATTATGCACGTGTTGGCATTTGTTTAAATGGATGATATGACAGTTTTCATTCAAGCATTGATATACAGGCTAACCTTTTGTTATGGATGAGATGTTTAGGTTTTTAATCTGGAAAATCTATTTGCCTGTTATTGAAGTCATATATATACACACCTATATGTATATATGCTTTTATATTTGTGTATATATATAGTAAAAAAATATATATTTTACAAAAGTATTTTGATTCATGTTTCTGTTCTTCTTAATGTTGTCCCACTAAAATTAGTCAAGTCTTGCTACCAACAGTAAGGCAGAAACAGAGTAATAAGGGATTTTATTTTCTTTAAACTAAAGACAGAGGAGTTTAGTATTTACTTTTTACCTAATATTGCAGACTTCAAAAACAAATCTATTTCAATAAAAATATTTTCCCCAGTTACAGAAATAAACAAGGGATAATATATAATCTAAAAATATAACGGAAGAAAAGGCACAGCATTAAGAGATCACCTTATTTTGCTTTCTAGCACATCTTGCTCTTAAAACATCCATTAGTCTATAAAGGGTGCTATTTACAAGGATCAGTTTCCCTGTATTTCTTGGTTGAATGATCCTCTACTTTTACTATCCATTTGCTAAACATGACAAAATAAGAAAATAAAAGATAAATGTGAGATAAAGACCTCAAATGCTATCAATTTCATCGCCTCTAAAAAGCTGTGATGATGAATGTTACCACTACTCAACTGAGAGTTTATGAAAAGGCAGATGTACTTTAAAAAATGTAGGGGTGCTTATACAAAGATGTGTTTACCTTTCCTTTTTTATAAAGCTGATTTAATTAAAAGATTTAGTCATTTATTGATTCAAATATTTTATACCTTCTATTTCACATTTTTTACAGGTTTATAAGTCTAGATCCCTATGTCAATTAGTGAATTTTCTACCAAGAGTTCATGTTTTGTTGCTTAAAGCAGATAATTTTTTTAATTTAAATAGATAATATTAAAAAGAGGAAAATATTTCAAAATACCAAGATTGGGAGGTATCTGGGAGATTTATATGTATTGCTTTTATAAACTATCTAGCATTGGATTTAGAAACCAGCTTATTTTTTTAATTAAAAAACTCTCTGCCTTGTAATTTAATTCACATGATCTGCATTAACTATGCCACATTCAAAATTTCATTGATAAATTCTATCCAGTAGTCAATATCGAATTGTAAACTGATGTAGTGTGCTTTAAAATATGAAGATTTAATCTTTAAAATATGAAGACTTGATTGAGTAATTACTACCTCTAAAATTATTAGAATTATCACATAGGAATTGTTTTATAAGGTATATGTTAATTGAATGTGGTATCTTGATACTTAGGATATCTGTAAGCATATATAAACGAATTGGAAATAAAGTTCTTATATACTGTTCCATGAAAGTTTCAAATCTTTATATTAAAGATTACCATTTGAGTCAGAGGCAGTGATAGGATTTTCTGTACTTTATCCACATGTTCATATATGTATATATATATGCATGTATGTTTTCATATAATCTTTCATAAGGATAGAAAAGTATGAATTTCTCCATCAGGCATCTTTCAAATACAGTATAATAATAACTTCCTTAAGTATTTTATTTAGGCAAAAGCTATAAAATGATGGAATGAAAAAAGAATTCTCGATCAAAGCAATTTTATTTTATTCTGAATTTTTAAAGATGAGTCCATCAATTTATATTTAGAGGTTACAAAACACATTCTGAGAGATAGAAAATTATATTTTTTCTAACTTCCTGGAGAATATTGTGCTTTGTCAAATTTTACATTTATAAGAAGTTTTATATTAAAGCTGTAAAATCTATCAGGGTAAGTTAATGTGAATAACTGAAAGTTTCACTGTTAAATTTATATTATCACATTAAATGAAAGAACCTTACTGTGTACTAAAATCAAAAAAATTAATATAGCTCCATTTTAAGAAATTGGACACAAAATTTAAAAATTAAAGAGTTTTCAAATATTTCAATACTTAAATTTATATCTAAGGAATTATATATAGAATGCATACCTTTCAGGTAGACACTAATGTTGCCGTTAAGATTATTGTCAACAAAATTTAAATACACTATTAAGTAAATTGAAACAACAAAAAACCCCTCTGGGCCAGGTGTCCTGGTTAACCTGTAATCCCAGCACTTTAGAAGCTTGAGGCAAGAGGATTGCTTGAGACCAATAGTTTGAGAACGGCCTGAGCCAACAAACTGAGACCCCATGTCTATCAAAAGTTTTTTTTTTTTTGAGACTGAGTCTCGCTCTGTCGCCCAGGCTGGAGTGCAGTGGCGCGATCTGGGCTCACTGCAAGCTCCGCCTCCTGGGTTCACACCATTCTCCTGCCTCAGCCTCCCAAGTAGCTGGGACTACAGGTGCCCTCCACCACACCCGGATAATTTTTTGCATTTTTAGTAGAGATGGGATTTCACCGTGTTAGCCAGGATGGTCTCGATCTCCTGACCTCGTGATCTGCCCGCCTCGGCCTCCCAAAGTGCTGGGATTACAGGCATGAGCCACCGCACTCGGCTTCAAAACATTTTAAAAAAGTAGCCAGGTACTGAGGCAGGCACTTGTAATCCGAGCCACTTGGAGGCTGAGGTGGGAGGTAAGCTTAGGCCCAGGATTTTGAGGCTGCAGTGAGCCATAATTGCACCACAGCCCTCCAGCCTGAGAGACAGAAGGAGACCTTGTTTCTAAAAGCTAACTACATAATAATGTAAAAAAAACTCTATGTGTATGCTTCTCTTTGCCAGTGTTTAAGGGTTAAAGAAAATCAAAAGGGACACTAAGTACCAATTTAGAGTTAAATGAATGCGTTTGCCACTTGAGTGCCGATTGCCTAGCATGGCAGACAATATTAAGTGCTGATGACTTTAACTTTTACAAGTTTTATGTGATGGGGGATAAATTTTTATTTAAAATTTGTTAAATTTTGGTTTAATTGCGCTAATGTCTCCATAGATACACTGTTGTATCTAACTCAAAATGCAAACACCAATGAAGTAATTCATCACGAGACTTGATATGAATAAAGAATGAAACAGTAAAATTGAAGATTAAAAAAAACATAGAAATTGAATAACAAATACAAGTAAGAAACAAGAAGAGTGATAAATAGCAGAACATGGCATCCAAGGGCTGAAGGACAGCTCTGAAGGCCTAACTTGAATGGATTCATGAAAGAGGACAAGGACGATACTTAATAACATAATGAATGAGGATTTTCCAAAAGAAGTGAAGGCAATCAAATCATAAATCCAAGAAGCAATTCTAGACATATATGGGCTATGTAAACAAACTTAAAAAAAAAAAGATAAGAAATTATATGAAGACAAGCATAGTTGTGTGTTGTATCTATTATATAGTTGAATATATGTTATTCAGTGGCACGAAAAAAAGAAGTACGGGAAACCTGTCCTCGAGAACTATTTAGCCATATACTGGAAATTTTAACCAGTGTACTAAAGTAAGAAAAATAAATAAAAGGCATGCAAATTGGATACGAAAAAATAAAACTCTTTGATTTGTAGATGGTCTATGCACAAAATTCTATTATGCACAAAATAATTAAAATTATTAAAGGTGAAGCTACTAGAAATAAAATGTGTTTTGTAATTTCACACTATACACTATAATAACACTATAATGTTAATATACAGAATTATTTTTCATATACAACTGTTACAGGAAAAACCCAGAGCTGTGTAGAATAACATCCCTCTACCAAAGAGATAGAGCTGAAATAACTAAGACTCAGACAAGCCTAGCTTCATGAGAAGATGAGTTTATTAGGACTTAGTTAAAGGGCAGCGGGATAACTCCAGAGATCTGCCTGCTGCCCACCATCTTCCTCTAAGCTGCTTTTAAGCTACTTTTCTGGCTCTTTGCCTACTACATGTGATGAAACTGTTCCTCTTGGTATATGCTCCCGGATGTTTGGGTTTTAGGGACATCTGCTCCTCGGCTGGGCACCATGAACTTTGCTCACCATCTAGCCTTCAGGACTCAAGGACAAACATATGCCCATAAGTTCCCTGGTGGGGGACCCATTACTCTACGACACTATTAATGAATAATTAGAAATTAGAATTTTTTAAAGTTACATTTAAAGTAGCACAAGAAACATGAAATTCTTAATCTTAAAAAATGTGGAAAAATGGGTAACAAAAACTAAAAAAACACTGGTAAAAGAAATCAAAGAAGAATTAAACAAGTAAAGAGCTTGGTAGCCAATATTGACAACAAATTAATTCTGTTCAAACCAATCTAAAAATTCAATCCAAAAATTCAATCTAGTTAAAATTCCTACAGGATATTTGTAAATAACCAACAAGCTCATTCTAAAACTTTCAACAGAGAAGCAAAGGAATTATAATAGAAAAACCATTTTGACAATAAAAAAATCCACTGCTTTATATGTAATTATATACATATATGTAATATACATATGTATATCTATTGGTGACTTTATATTATTCATAATTTCAAAAACTGGTGAATAGACAAAAAGTTATAGTATATCTATTTAATATCATGTTACTTAGGAATAAAATATCTGATAACATAACATGATTGTGTCTCAGATTTATTAGGCTGTTTAAAAAGCCAGACTTAAAGACCTGTTCAGGATGCTGTTTGCTCCCTGGTGTATGACATTCTCGAAAATATAAAACCATAGGGACAAAGAACAGCGATTTCCAAAGACTAAGGGCAGCAGAAATATCCATTCAAAAGTCACAAAAGGGGATTTTTCTAGGTGATGGTACTGTTCTATATCTTGAGTATGGTATTTGTTATATAACCATCTATGTTTTCAACACACTGCATACTTAAAAAGATGACTTTTGCCATATATAAATTTTAATTCGACAAAACTGACTTTTTAAAACAAAGATTTTCTATAACTAGTAGACTCATAACACCATCTTCCTGCCATTGACTAAGACGGTTTGAATAGTGGATTCCTCTTGTTCATGCCAGCCAGCGTGTCTTTTGTTTAACCAAAACCCTTGAAATATCTTTGCCTCAGGCTTTTATTGCAATTTCCTGTAATTTGAAGATTTGACCCTCCTATTCATCCTTCAGGTTACATTTGCACATCTTTTCTCAACTTCACTTGCATGAGTTAGTATCTTGAAATAGTAATAGCTTGAAAACAGGTGTGGGAGGACTTACTCCTTGAAAGTCAGCACACACCATGTATCAAGACTTTCTTTTTTTCCTTCTTTTTTTTTTGAGACAGAGTCTCACTCTGTTGCCCAGGCTGGAGTGCAGTGGTGTGATCTCACTCACTGCAACCTCTGCCTCCCTGGCTCCAGCGATTCTCCTGCCTCAGCCTCCTGAGTAGCTGGAACTGTGTCCGGAATTGCTGGGTTCTTGGTCTCGCTGACTTAAAGAATGAAGCTGTGGACCCTCGCGGTGAGTGTTACAGTTCTTTAAGATGGTGTGTCCAGAGTTTATTCCTTCAGATGTTCAGATGTGTCTGCAGTTTCTTCCTTCTGGTGGGTTCGTGGTCTCACTGACTTCAGAAGTGAAGCTGCAGACTTTCTCGGTGAGAGCTACAGCCCTTAAAGGCAGCGTGTCTGGAGTTGTTCATTCTTCCCAGTGTGTTCCTGGTCTCGCTGGCATCAAAGTGAAGCTGCAGACCTTTGCGTTGAGTGTTACAGCTCAGGGAGGCAGCATGTACCCAGAGAGTGAGCAACAGCAAGATTTATTGTAAAGAGCTAAAGAACAAACCTTCCACAGCATGGAAGGGGACCCAAGGGGGTTGCCGGTGGTTGACTGGCAGCCTGCCTTTATTCCCTTATCTGGCCCCACCCACATTCTGCTGATTGGTCCATTTTACAGAGAGCTGATTGGACTGTTTTGACAGGGTGCTGATTGGTGCGTTTACAATCCTTTAGCTAGACACAGAGTGCTAGACAAAAGTTCTCCAAGTCACCACTAGGTTAGCTAGATAAAGTACCAACTCCTGTATTTACAAACCTTGAGCTAGACACAGGGTGCTGATTGGTGTATTTACAATCCCTTAGCTAGACATTAAAGTTCTCCAAGTCCCCACTAGACTCAGGAGCCCAGCTGGCTTCACCTAGTGGATCCCTGGCACCAGGGCGGCAGGCTGAGCTGCCTGCCAGTTGTGCACCCTGCACCGGGGCACTCCTCAGCCCCTGGGCGGTTGATGGGACCGAGGGGCGGTGCTCATCAGGGAGGCTCCGGCAGCACCAGAGCCCACCGTCGGGGGCGGTTTGGGCATGGCGGGCAGCAGGTTCAGAGCCTTGACCCGTAGGGCGGCAGCTGAGGTCCGGTAAGAACTTGAGTGCAGTGCAGGTGGGCCGGCACTGCTGGGGGACCTGGCGCACTCTCCAGAGCTGCTGGCCCAGGTGCTAAGCCCCTCACTGCCCAGGGGCCGGGTGGCGCCAGCCTGCCACTGGGAGTGTGGGGCCCCGAACTCGCGCCCGCGGGAACTCGCACTTGCCTGTGAGCGCCGGTGTGTGGATCCGCTTCCCGCCTCCGCCTCTCCCTCCACACCTCTCCAGCAAGCAGAGGGAGCTGGCTCCGGCCTCGGCCAGCCCGGAGAGGGGCTCCCACAGTGCAGTGGCGGGCGGAAGGGCTTCTCAAGCACCGCCAGAGTGGACGCGGAGGCTGAGGAGTCACTGAGAGTGAGGGCTGCTAGCACATTGTCACCTCTCAGAACTACAGGCACTGTGGCACCACAGGGGGCTAAATTTTGTATTTTTTATTAGAGACGGGGTTTCACAATATTGGCCAGGCTGGTCTCCAACTCCTGACCTCATGATTCACCTGCCTTAGCCTCCCAAAGTGCTGGGATTGCAGTCATGAGCCACTGCGCCCGGCCAACTTACTTTTTATTTGGACCACTAGTTTACCAACATCACTGCCTTTAGTCAACTCTGTTAACAATTATTTAACCTAGTTTATCAAGTCACTTATCAAGACAGAGATTTATATTGTTTATATGTTTAATATTTTAAAAATCTGTATTTTTGTACTTCACTACCTAATTAAACCTTTGGGGTAACTTTTATGTTTATACCAGATACGACAGGACAGTCTATCATTTCTTATAATGTATCAGCTAATTTCAAGGAGACATCGGAATTTTTGTGGAGACGTTGGAATCTGAAGAGAAAAGTGATTCAGATTGGGTCATAGATTAAATAATTTTGTAAATGTTTCCTTTAAATATTTAAGAAAAGCTTTAAAGAGAAAATTATTTTTTCTATATTGTTCTAGGCCTTAAAATATACATTAAGCATTAGTTTTCTGGCTTTTGATGTTTTTCATAAAAATAGCTCAAAAAATGGCAAAATGCTTGTGGGATGAATACATAAGGAGCTTTGTAATCATAATGTAATTGCTTGACATAGTTAATTTCTTGGTTTCTGACTCAGGCATCTGAGTTTCATAATTGTTATGTAATTACTCTATTTTTTAAAACAATTCATGTTTTTAAATGGAAGTTTCAGTCTCAGATCTTTTCTATTTTATGCAATAAATAATTTTTAGAAGCAAAGAATTATTTGGCAATAAATATTTTTGAAAGATCATGTTCCAATGATATAATTTAGTCCACTTTCTGACTGAAAATATGCAAAGAAGAAATCTCTTATTTGTATTAATTTCAGAAGTCATCTTCACACACACAATTATGATCATTCTATTTTCCTTAGATAATTCATAGTAGTGTAACCCAATAATATAATCTTAGATGTGTAACTTACATACATGCAAGCAGCACAAGAAGCATGTGGTGTACTGAGATGGAAATAAACTTGTAAAAGGCATTGATTACCTAACTGTGGCTTGGTACCTAGCACACTGTACCTGCAACGGTTCCAACAGTTACATTGGCTCTATTTGACTTAAGTGATGCAGGGGTGGGTTCAAAATTCCTCTCTTTTTCCTAATTACATAAGACTAAGCATCCCTTCCCTTGCCTCAATCTGGGATTTTGAGAGCTTACTATAAAATCCCCAGTGAAAATCCACCCAGGTGGTTCTTCCCTACCCTCTTTAAATGTTCACACCCTAGTGTGAACAAGCCAGAAGTTGATTCTATGAGGCAGTGACAACAGACCATGTTCAACTTCTACACTCCTTGATGTTTGTGAATTGGAAGAAGGTGTGACAAGATGTTAGGCACCAGAATTCCAGGTTGGTCTTTATGGAATTCTTGAACTTTAGGCTGCATCCCTCCCTATAGTGAGGCAAAGTTGGGAAAGTAAAAAGTTCAGTGCAGCCTATGATTTTTACTTCACGGTTTTCTATAATGTAATACATATCACATTGAATTATGTGTTAATTTATGAGCATTCAAATTGATAGAGCATGCTTTACCAAAATATTGTCATTATTTTAGTTATTATAAATTATATATGGCCATGATCAGTGCAATAGGGCAAGACTGTATCATTTTTTACTTCTAGGCTTAAAAGGAGTATGTTCCTACACATGAATTAAGTAACTTTTTTAAAAAAATAGTGATATTTTTCTATTAGAAGTTAGAGAAATTAGAGCAATTAGTGTTTTACAACATTGGCTACATACTCATATCAACTGATTCCTGGGTTTCACCTAAATCCAAGTAAATCGGCAGAGTAAAACTAAGGAACAGTATTTTCAAAGCTGACCAGGATTAACAATTACTGGTATTCAAGTAGCTGTGAATTTGTGCAAACATAGCAGAGTGTAGCACAGGGCTTCTGGATATGCCAATCACTAAAAGAATTTTTGGGTTAAGCTGATTTTTACTTTTCTGAAAGAAAGATCCAAACACAATACCTATAATAAATCTTAGAAATGTTCTGTCTCCATTGGCGAGATTAGTCAGTAAAAACACTAACATATAGAAATTAACCCAAACAACACTTACTGTTTTCCATAATGTTATGGTTTTGTGTTCAATGAAATATTTAGTTACAAAATTTCTAGCATTTCTCTGAGGGATAAAACAAATAAGCAAACAAGCAAATTAACAAGAAAAACCCAAAATAACTTTAATGAATTAAAACTGTCTAGTTTACCTTTCTTATAATTATTGTCACCAAATAAAGTACCCATTGGACAGAGACGACTGGTTAACTGCAATCTCCATTCACCATTTCACCATCAGTAAAAATGTCCTCTAATGCTTAGCTGGACACAGGATCACCAGGAATAAATACTATATTCCCAATCTTTTCTTAATGTAGGGCATGACACATGTGACCAATTTCTGACCTATGTTGTATAAGGGGCAGTAATGTGTGTAACTTCTGAGAAGTTGACTTACGTGCAGGGGGGAATATCCTATCTCTCTGCTTTCTTCCTTCTTGGAAAGGCAGCTGTGATGGCTAGATCTGGGGCAGCCATGTGACAACACAAGCAGCAGTACTTGGGAGTGCAAAGCAACAAGATAATAGGATCTGGATTTCTGATCATCATGAAGACATCGTATCTGAACTGGGGTGTCTGCATATCCCTGAGAGGCAACAAATGTCTATATTGTTTCCATGCGTTCTCAGCCTATGCTGCACATATGAATTATCAGTGAACTTTCAAAATTTATCAAATGCTCAGTCCTATTAAGGTCTCTGGAAACATATTCTTGGCCTGCAATTTTCCACTGGGTCAACTGTAACCCATGTTTATCTGTCTGCTAAATCCAGAGACCGTACCCTGCTCCTATGCAGTCTTGCTCTCTCCATAGTTTCATATGCGCAGCAGAACTCACCCTTAACTCACCCTTTGTCTTCCATAACCAGGAGTGGGGCACTACCTTCTGTCAGCTGACTCCTGTGCTGCAGAAACTTGCTAAGAAACATGGAGCATGTGTTTCAGACTCAGAATAAATAACCACATTTTAGAGTAACCACATTTTAGAGATTCTGATTTAGTGTATCTGGGTGTGTCCAGCGTACCAGTGTGCTCCCTTTTCACTCGAATGAAAATTACTGGAACATGATGTTATTTGGTATTCAGTTACACAGGGTGAGTGTAACTGATTGGTTAATAGTAAAAGTTTTGGTGTCAGTAAAATAGTTGGATTATTCTAAACCATAGCTTTGTAGCTACATGATTTGAGTGAGATGAATTTTTTTTTTTTTTTTTTTTTTGAGGACTCTTGCTCTGTCACCCAGACTAGAGGGTCGTGGTACGATCTCGGCTCACTGCAACCTCTTCCTCGTGGGTTCAAGCGATTCTCCTGCCTCAGCCGCCTGAGTAGCTGGGATTACAGGTGTGTGCCACCATGCCGGACTGGTTTTGTATTTTTAGTAGAGACGAGGTTTCACCATGTTGGCCAGGCTGGTCTCGAACCCCTGATCTCAGGCGATCCACCCGCTTTGGCCCCCCAAAGTGCTGGGATTACATGAGTGAGCCACCACACCCTGCCTGAGATGATATTTTTGAGCCACAGTATTCCCATCAGTAAACCAGAGATACTAATCGTAATTTCAGGTATTTTTGTGATGCATATATTATTGAAATTATTGTTATTAAATTACTGACTTTAATAATACATTCTTAAATAAATTATTATTATAATAACATAAAATTGAAAGCAGTTTATAAACTTGCATGGTGCTAGGGGGCACTATAATGTAAAGGAATTTATGCAATAACAAAAGTAAAGATGCAAAGTTTGATTTATTTTATTTTATTTTATTTTATATTTTTTTGAGACGGAGTCTTGCTCTGTCGCCCAGGCTGGAGTGCAATGGCGCGATCTTGGCTCACTTCAAGCTCTGCCTCCCAGGTTTACGCCAGTCTCCTGCCTCAGCTAAGAGTAGCTGGGACTACAGGCATCCGCCACCACGCTCGGCGAATTTTTTTTTTTTTTTTTTTTTTTTTTT
>NC_045437.1:20949525-20997546 GCF_002776525.5 Piliocolobus tephrosceles
CACTATAATGTAAAGGAATTTATGCAATAACAAAAGTAAAGATGCAACGTTTGATTTATTTTATTTTATTTTATTTTATATTTTTTTGAGACGGAGTCTTGCTCTGTCGCCCAGGCTGGAGTGCAATGGCGCGATCTTGGCTCACTGCAAGCTCTGCCTCCCAGGTTTACGCCAGTCTCCTGCCTCAGCTAAGAGTAGCTGGGACTACAGGCATCCGCCACCACGCTCGGCGAATTTTTTTTTTTTTTTTTTTTTTTTGTATTTTTAGTAGAGACAGGGTTTCACTGTGTTAGCCAGGATGGTTTCGATCTCCTGACCTCGTGATCCGCCTGCCTCGGCCTCCCAAAGTGCTGGGATTACTGATTTTATTTTTCATGTTTTGTAATGCAAAAAATTAACTGTCCTTTTATTTAAATTACAGCACATGCAAATTAACTTTTAGATTGTATAATTATTTCAAATTATTTCAGAAAATTATTATGGTCTCATCACTTGATTATAAAAATGAAATAATATTCTCAGTTTAAAGAAAATGCACAGGTTTTAAATCCTCTGTGATAAGGGCTCATGAATGTAGAGTTGCTTTCTTTTTTTTTTTTGCAGGGTTTTTACATAACAAATTATCAGAAACCAAAGCACCCAGATAGCAGACTATGAATAGAAAACATCTTTCCTGAACAAGTACAGGCTTTATTACTTAATTGTATTTACACTGATGAGTGCACACAAAGAAAAATCAATTTGTGGGAGTTTATTTCATTGGTATTGAAATTGTATCTTCCTTGAAAAACTTGGCACAAAGTACCTAGTTTTTTTCCCAAGTTCATTATATTATTATTTTACTATATTCTGTGCTGTTATGTAGTTTTATATGGGCTCACTAGTTGAGAGTTCAAAATTGCTTTTCTAAACTATAGAATATTAACTTCCAGTATTTACCAAAAAAAAAAACTTATTTATTAAAAAATCACAATAAAACGGCGTAAAATAAATATAAATACTCAACATTTTCAAGGTTCTTCTGGAATCATTCTGAAAGTACTAAAAGGAGAGGCTGGAAACCTGCATTTATAATATTGGTGATTTCCCTACTGACTTAGTAGTAACATTAAAGCTTGCTCAGTGTGCTTTCTGAAACAAATGAAAATGTGCTTTTACCTTAACTTATGCTGTGGAAAATCTCGAAGGAATGCTGGAAAACCATTCCAATGTACTCACCAAAACAAGATAAAATACCCATACCTTCTCCAATTCAAATAATCATTTAATTAATCAAAAGAGCTGAGATGCACTCCCTCTCTACCTCATAAGGGCTTCCATCATGAACTTGATTGTGTCCTAAATTCAGCCCTCCAGGAGAAGCTCATCACCCTCCCCGTGTCCTGAATGTCAGAATCCAAAGCTGGAAACTTCATCCTACTTAATCTTCATGTTTTTTGAAAAATTTTATTTTTCTACCCAGGAATAAAAACATCTATTCTCTGAGGCACACACAAGCATTTATCCTTCAGTATAATGAACTTTTTTAGTCACATTGTTAATGACAAGCTTACATAAATTTTTTCTGCTCCCACCTTCAAATCTCCAAGCCCTGTAGTCTTACAGGATGATATTCATAACCTATTCGACCTTAACTTTTCTCTACTTAAGCCTTTCTTGCTCAGAATCACTCCTTTTGTTAGTTATCTGTTGATGCTTAACATATTACCTCCAAAACGTAGTGGATTAAAACAACAAACATTCATTATGTCAACTTCTCTGGGTCAAGAACTGTATCAGAATTAGTAAGGCCCTCTAGCTCAAGGATTCTCATAAGGCTGCCATCATTTAAAAGCCTTACTCAGGGAAGATTCACTTCTAAGATTAATCATGTGGCTGGGGGCAGTCCTCAGGTCGTCCTTCCTTGCTGGCTGTCACTGGTGACATTGGCTTCGTGCTATGTGGACTTCTTAATAGGCAGCTCCTAACAAGGCAGTCAGCTTCCCTTACAATGAAAGAAACAGAGAGGATTCCCAAGACAGAAGCCACAGTCTTTGTGCCGCCTGATGTTGGAAGTGATACCCATCACTTTTGCCATAGTGTATATGATAGTGAAGTAAGATAAACTCAGTTAGAACAATAGAATAGAAGATTCCTCAAGGTGTTACCTCTACCAGGGGTACGAGTGGCATGGAGCTTACCAAACCCATGAAATGTGTAATGACAAAACACGATATTCCTCTGAAATGACTAAATAAGCACACCTTTCTTTGATCAGTCTCCTGTCTGTTCAGTGTGTCAACAATTCCCACTGCAGCTGTTCTCCTACCTCAGTAAGACTTTCAATCCACTGGTGCCTCAGCCTTCTCCTATTGCATTATGATCCTCCTGCGGCCAGGTACTCCCACAAGCAAACTAACAATGGCTCTTTTCAACACTGGCTTTATGTTAGAATTGCCTGAGGAGTTTCAAAGATACATATTAGGGCCTTGACCCCAATTGAGATTGGCTGACCCAGTGTCTCTGGGGCTAGATACCTGGCATTCTATTGTGATTCTAATATGCAGCCGTAGTTGGGAATCAATATTGTAGATTTCATTACTGAATATTTTAAAATGTAATTGTCAGTAACATAAAACAAGAATTGACATACTGTTTCCCTTGGGCTAAATACAATCCATCACCTATTTTTTAAATAAATTGTTATTGGAATGCAGCCACATTTTCTTATTTTCCATGGTTGCTTTTGCAGAACAAGGGAGAACTGAGTACTTCCTACAGAGACAACATGGCTCACAAAATAAAAATATTTACTATCTGGCCCTTTACTTTAAAAATATTACAGATTTTTGACCTATCCCCTTTCACATCTTCATTTCTGTCTCTCTCTCTCCGTCTCTCTCTCTCGGTTGTTTCTGGTTTTGTCGTTTTTAGAAGCCCATCACAACCTCTTCTCTAGATGAACTCAACTATTTGATTTCTACATATTTCTCAGTCCATGACTGCTGCTGAAGAATGTCATACAAGAAAACAAACTGATAATCTTTTAAGATAATGATCACCATTGGAAACTGGGTTTTTAATTGTGCCTGACATAACTTTTTCAGTCTCTACAATCCTCTAATTTCTGACACTCCCTTCTGCCTTCTTACTTCTCTTTCTCTGCAGATGACTTTGCTACTGAAACACAGAGAAAATATAAGTAAGTCTTCATACTCATAGTCTTTCAACTACTTGGCACTAAATCAATATACCTGTCTCCATTTGCAGCTATTACCTTTCTCCCTGATCCCGTGAAGATGGTCTTACTCCTCGCTCTGTTGTAGGCTACTTTCCTCCTCTGACTTCAGAATTAGTTCTCACCTGACTTTAAGAGGAGATTTACGTTGTTACCAATCTCTCTACTGAAAATCCAACTTTTTATTTCCACGTAGATGCTTCCCATCATGGTTTCCATGACCTTTATTGTGTCAATGATTGTCATTTTAGATCTATAACTTTTTTTCTGAGCTTTGGGTCTAAATAAGCCAAATTTCTGCTCAACACAGCAACCATATCCCCACCTTAATTGAACAAGTCTCTCCAGAAAATAAATCTCCTAATTCCTGTTGTGTTAAATGAAGAATAATTAATAAGGCATTCAGTAATGATAAAGAATCTTGGAATTTAACTGTTCTTGATACCAAATTTCAAATTACACAGTGGTTTTATTCCGAAGCCAAACCCACCCTCCAGTATTTTATTCCCACACATGATAAGCTTGTCCAGGGTTTGTGTGGTTTGGATGACTTTCTATTTTGTTAGCTTTCCTCTTGCCTCTACATATGGACACTATGTTTTGTCAAAAGGAAATGTGTACACTGGATGCTCGTTAAAAGTAGCAAGGAAGACTCTATTCAGGACTACAGCAATGGGGGAATAATATAACTATAGTAGGGAGAGATTGAACTAAAATTTCTCCCAGCATGGAGCTGGGAATGCATAAGCAAACAGCTGAGTGTCAGTGAGTTGGTCAGTGGATAGAAACTAGACATTAAGTGTGGTGGGGGGTGGGGGGTGGGAGGTGCAGTTCTTGCTAAACTGCATTCTTGCTAAAGGCATGCCAAAGTGATAAGATATCAAGGGTGAAGGGATTCTCAGTGAACTGGCTTAGCAGGAGTCTTTGCTAAAACTGGGCCTGAGAAGAGGGCCTAAAGGAGAATGACTAAACTTTGGTCAAGGTGGGATTCTGTCAGTTTTGCCATTCTCTAATATATGTGGTTACTCTGCTCTAGAGCTTGCTAAGATGCATTCTAGAAGGAAGGCTAGTGTATTAGCTTGTTCTCACACTGTTATAAAGAAACACCTGAGATGGGGTAATTTATAAAGAAAAGAGGTTTAATTGGCTCACAGTTCTGCAGGCTGAACAGGAAGCATAGCAGCATCTGCTTCTGGGGAGGCTAAAGGAAACTTTTACTTATGGCAGAAGGCAAAGTGGGAGCAGGAATCTTGCAAGGCAGAAGCAGGACTGAGAGGAAGAGAGAAGGTGGCACACATTTTCACCAACCATATTTCATGAGAATGGTATCATGAAAACAGCATCAAAAGGGGAAATCCACCTCCATGATCCAGTCACCTCCCACCAGACCCCACGTCCAACATTGGGGATTACAATTCAGCATGAGATTTGGTCAGGGACACTGATCCAAAGCATATCAGCCAGTAATAAAGTCTATTAAGATTTAGGAGTTGATATGGTTTGGCTGTGTCCCCACTCAAAATCTCATGGCTAATTGTAAGCCCCATAATCCCCACATATCAAGGGAGAGACGAGGTGGAGGTAATTGAATCATGGAGGTGGTTTCTCTCAAGCTGTTCTCATGATAGTGAGTTCTCTCGAGATCTGATGGTTTTACAACTGTTCGACAAGTTCCTCCTCTTTCCTGCCATTTTGTGAAGAAAGTGGCTGCCTCCCCTTCACCTTCTGCTATGATTGTAAGTTTCCGGAGGCCCCACGAGTTATAGGGAACTGTGAGTCAATTAAACCTCTTTCTTTTATAAAGTACTCAGTCTCAGGTATTTTTATATAGGAATGTGAGAAAGGGCTAATACAGGAATCTTCAAGGACATCCCATCCAAATTAAAAGTTGTGTATCACTTGCTTCTTTGACCTCATCTATTATATTAATTACATTATACATATATATACACATGTGTACACATATATATCAACTTTACTAAATGCTCTCTACATTCTCAGTTTTATTGTTTCATTAGGAAAAGAAATTGGTTGGGATATTGGTAAAAGTATATTTCTGATTATGCTATAATACCCAAGTTGAAATATTTGATAGAAATTGATTGATGCTTGTTATCCGATGTTTTAAAGTAAGGGCTAAATAATTATATATCTCAATACTGTCGTGATCCTGGATGTGACAGGGTACAGATGTGACAATGCATGTTTTTATAGTGTGTTCTATTGGTGATTCAAATAACTAAGGTATTGCCAGTAGCAACATAATTTTTGTAAATGTTGAAAGACTCTCAGAAGTTTCTACAATAAAAAGACTTTTTCTCTTCAATTTATGTAGTGGTTGCTTTCTTAAAAATTTAGTTTGTTTTAAGCCATTCAAAGTATTTAAATGTAAAATATTCATTTCTTGACTAAATAATTACAGATGGTCACTTATGTGGCTATCCATTGGGGCATTTGATGTGAATATTTTTTTACAATATAGGATTGCAGGATATCTAGTATTGTTTGTCCTCACATTGGAAATACAATTACTGCCTTCTGATTGTTTGACAATGGAGGCATTCAAGCATTTCTAAACAGAAAAAGCTGCTACAAACACACTTGAAGCACAATATATATGAAAGGCATAAAAGAGTTCAATAAAATGTTTAACAACTGAAAAGACTAAAGGAATAAATTTAACTTTTCTGTCTATACTAAAATTCAAATATAAACTATATTAGAGTTGCAGATATTTAATACGCTATTTCAACATTCACATGCTGTTTTCATTTTCTATTCAGATTTTTTTTCCACTGCCAGACTCTTTCTAAGAAGTCCTTCAAACCCTCTCTATAATAACTTAGGAAAATGTTTGTTACACTATGCTCAATGATTTCCTCAATTAAAATATGATATATTAAATACGAACAAGTGAGAGGAAAAATACATAGTTTGTGCATCTGTTTTGTGATAAATATAGTAGTTAGATCTATTTTATATAAATTTACTCATTAAACCCATACCAAACTTTTTCTCTTCTATTTTTTAAATGGAAAATATGAGGTTGATAGGAGTTAATTAACTCCACTAATAACTGTCAGTAATGAAACTATCATTACTGAGAACTATAGTTGGTTAGTTTTTACAATTGTTTCAGTTGTTGTTGTTGTTGTTGTTGTTTTGAGATGGAGTTTCACTCTTGTTGCCCAAGCTGGAGTGCAATGGCGTGATCTCAGCTCACTGTAACCTCTGCCTCTCGGATTCAAGTGATTCTCCTGCCTCAGCCACCGAGTAGCTGGCATTATAGGCACGTGCCACCACGTCCAGCTAATTTTGTATTTTTGGTAGAGATAGGGTTTCTCCACCTTTGTCAGGCTGGTCTTGAACTCCCAACCTCAGGTGATCCACCCACCTCTGCTTCCGAAAGTGCTGGGATTATAGGCGTGAGCCCCCATGCGTGGCCAGTCTATATCTTTCAAGTGTGACATGCTTTTAGAAAAATATTTCAACCAAAAGGGAGAAATGTGAATGTTGTGAGCACCAAAATGGAGTCACTTACATCAAACCATAAAAAAATGAAGCTGGGAGGTCATGAAAGAGGAGCCTTCATGTACATATGTCTATAATAAGAACTGCTGCAATGGTTCTCTCAAAACCACAAAAATGTTAGATATGATACTTCTCTGAAGACATCTCTCCAGCAACAGCCAATATTATCAATGAGTATTTGCCACCTCTTGTAATAAGCTTCTCTGGCCCATGAGGTTTATTACAACACTTACATAAACTTTCTCTTTTACTTTTAAATTTTTTTCCTCTCTGATATGGTTTAGATTTGTGTTCCCACCCAAATCTCATGTCGAATAGTAATCCCCAATGTCGGAGGAGGGGCCTGGCAAGAAGCAATTGGATCCTGGGGATGGAATTCCTCCTTATTGTTCTTCTGATAGTGAGTGAGTTCTCCTGAGACCTGGTTGTTTAAGAGTGTGTGTCATCTCCCCTTTGCCCTCTTTCCCCCTGCTCCGGCCTCGTAAGACATACCTCCTTCCTTTTTGCCTTCTGCCATGATTGTAAGTTTCCTGAGGCCTCCTCCAATCATGTTTCCTGTACAGCCTGTGAAACCATGAGTCAATTAAACCTCTTTTCTTTATAAATAACCCAGTCTCAGGTAGTTCTTTGTGCTAGAACAAACTGATACAGTCCCTCAGCTTCTTTGGTGCCTAAGGTCCACCATAGCATGTGTATTTCAAATTGCAATTTATCGCTATTTCCTGAACACACTCTTTATTTTACAGAGTCAGTATCTCTGTTGTTTAATTTGACATAATCTGATGTCAGAAGCAAGATGCAAAGGGGACAAGCCTTCTTTGGATTGGCGATAGTTGAAATTGTGTATGATACTCACCTGAGGCTATCGTGATCTTCACTTGTACAAGCTGTCTTTATGCTGCGAGGTAAGTCCTCTCTTGGTTTGAGCTCCCACCTTTTCAGTGAACTCTTGCATTTTGGGGGTTCTGCTCTTGTAAAGGACATCCTTTCTGGTGAGTATTCTTTTGGTTTGATTTTTGGTTTGGTTATTTGTGCATGAATTTAATCTCATTAGAAAACACATTAAGTTGAAAGACCAACTAGCGAAATAAATCAGTCCCCAAAAGGTAAGTTTTTGGCATTTACCTGTTTATTTTGAAAGTTTTTGTAACAAATATAAGCCTGTAATGATAATCTCTGCTATGTAAGAATATCTCCCTCTCTAGCCCCTAAAGCACTAGATGCTTTCACAAAGCAAAAGACCTAAATCTATGTAAACTTACCCTTGACCATTTCATTTTAAATGCTTTCTATATATGCTTTTTTTCATCTCAACAAATAATGGTGTTTAAGTTCTGTACCTTTGAGATTTAAATTTTCTACATTCCTTCACCTAAAAATCATCTCTTTGGAAGTACACATTTTGAATGGCTTAACTAACACTTGTTTGTGGGGCAATTGAACAGATCATTAAAAGACAGATAGTCCCAGCTACTCAGGAGGCTGAGACAGCAGAATGGCATGAACCTGGGAGGCAGAGATTGCAGTGAGCTGAGATCCCACCACTGCACTCCAGCCTGGGCGACAAAGCGAGACTACGTCTCAAAAAAAAAACAACAACAACAACAAAAAGACAGTCTGAAAGAGGGAGTGAAACTATTTGCAAGTCAAATAAAAATTCTTAATGAAAGTTGTAAGATCTTTCTCTGTCTGTATTTTTAAATATGTCTACGTGTGTATGTATGTATAATTTTTTCTACCAAAATTCGTGAACAGCTTACAGAGAAAACATATAAGTGCTTAAACTGAGAATTCTCTCAAAAAAAATGGAAACTCAATTGCCTTTTGGCTCATGTGATGAAATAATCTTTGGCAGATAAAGCTAGTTTTAAATTTTGTTGGTAAAATAAAAATAGAAATGTTTTCGGAATTGTCAGCATTAATTACAATGCACAGATATAGTTTATAAACTTGAAGTTACTGGTGAAACAAGTTTGCTATTACTGAGTTGTATAAAGTCATAAAGCTGTAAATCCACTCAATGGCTAGTTGGGTTTTTGTGTTTAAGGAACAACTGAAGCATAACTGTTAAGAATGAGTAAATTAAGTGAATGTAAATTGATAAAAGGTTTATAATGAAGTCAGAATTTCAAAAATCTTTTGTTGTGACTTGAAATGTTAAAGTCATGTTTTATTAAATTAAGTAATATATTGATTTAATATTTGAGTCATTTCTAAGGAAAATACAGAAACATCAATTGCTTAACAGAAGTTTAAAATTTGGCCTCTTGGTTTTTATATGTTATGGAAAAGCTAGACATTTTTGGGTCTGTTAATGAAAGTCATGAGATGGTGTTTATCTCATGCAAAATACTAATACGATGCAGTTCAAAATGCTTACTAATTTTCACTAGATATTAAGGTTACTAAGAATCAAATAAAATTAATATTAGAGTAACATAAACTAGAAATAATGAAGGGAAACAAATCTTTATGTGAAGGAAGGAAGACACATAAAGAAAGCTATAAGTATGAGGATGCATTTTTGTAAAGGGAAAATGAGAATAATTTTTGTCTAAAAGTAGTATATCTTATTGTTCCAAAAGGCAAAAGAGAAAAAATGTAGACAAAAACTGAATAAGATAACTGGATGACAAATTTGTAGAAGGTTTGTGGAAGATTAATCTTGTGAAAAGAATTTTGTGGTGACCACATTGGTTAAAGTTAAAAGGCAATTATTTATAAATATTGCTAAAAGCTTGAGCACTATTATCAAAAGTACAGGAACAGAAAACTTGAAATTTGTCCCCTGTGCAAAAACAATAAGGTTTTCTTTGAGTATTGATCTGATCTTAATAGAAAATACTGAAACATTTTCTCTACCTTTTAGATAACTGGCCTAAGAAACCAAGATTTTTTGTTTATCAAGATAATTTCTTATGCTTTGTGCTGTCTTTTATTAGGTCTTTGATTACTTGAGAAAAGTGAGTCAGAGCAGGGCCAAGATGGTTATCTAGAAGCAGCTAGTGTGTGCCACTCTCACAAATAGTGGAAAGAGTGGTGAGGTGAGTAGACACTAGCTCTTCAACCAGAACATCCAGGTGGACACATTAGGATTCATCAGTGACACAGTGTGACCTTTGGATCACAGAGAAGAGTGAGACAGATCAACCATTCACCCAGGAGTGGCACGAATCCAGGGGAATCCCCCTACAAGAAATGGTGAGTGAGTGAGAGTCCCATGGGATGCGTATTTCTGCCACGAACCTTTGAATCTCTGGGCTCAGGAGATACCCCAATTGGGGCCGCCAGACCAAAACAGAGAACCATGTGATGTCTGGGTAAAGCTGATTCTTAGGTATGTGTGGAGTCCCAGGAGCATTGGTTCCATGGGTACCCCAAAACCAGGGGCTGTAGCTCCAGCAATGGGGAAGGCCAAGTTTTGTTGCATGTTTCCCAGAAAAGGGGCCAAGTCCATGCGCTGAGCAGTGATAGACTACAGACCTCACCACCACTGAACTTTGTGGGATAAGGCCCACTGGCTTGGGATGCTAGTGAGGCCACCCTAGTCCTCCTGAGTTCTCCAGCTGGGAGCAGCTCTACACTTCTCTGGTATGAAGCTCCCAATGAGAGAGGCAGTCCACCTTTTTGCTGTCTCGCAACCCTCCCTCCTGCTGCTCTCAGGCTTGGGAGGGTGCACAGCAGTTAGGGACTATCACACACCCCCAGCACAGTGCATTTGGTGAACTTAAAAAAATATCAACAAAGTGAAAAACAAACTATCCCATTTAAATGCACACAGAGTACATGAACGGACAGTTTCAAAGGAAGACATACATGTGGTCGGAAAGCATATGAAAAAATGCTCAACATCACTAATATTAGAGAAATGCAAATCAAAACCACAATGAGATACCATCTCACACCAATGAGAATGGCTATTATTAAAAACTCAAAAAATAAGAGACACTAATGAAGTTGTAGAGAAAAGAGTGATTATACAGTGATGGTGGGAATGTAAAGTAGTTCAGCCATTGTGGAAAGCAGTGTGGCAATTTCTCAAAGAACTCAAAGCAGAAGCACCATTTAACCCATCAATCCAGTACTGAGTATATATCAGAAGAAATACAAATCATTCTGCCATAAAGACACATGCACGTGTATGTTCACTGCAGCACTATTCACAATAGCAAAGACATGGAATCAACCTAAACACCCATCAATGGTAGACTGGATGAAGAAAATGTGGTAGATATACACCATGGAATACTATGCAGCCATAAAAAGAATGAGATCATTTCCTTTCCAGCAACATGGGTGAAGTTGGAGGCCATTATCCTAGAAAACCCAATACCATATGTTCTCACTTATAAAGGGAGCTAAACATTAAGTACATATGGACACGAATGGAACAACAGACACTAGGGCCTCCTTTAGAGTGGAGGGAGGGAGGAGGATAAAAATTACAAAATTACCTACTGGGGACTATGCTTATTATCTGGCTTATGAAATAATCTATACACCAAACCCCGTGACACACAATTTACCTATATAACAAACCCACATGTGTACCTCTGAACCTAAAATAAAAGTTAAAAAAAAAAAGAGAAAAGTAAGTGTTCTCAGTATTAAAAATCTGCTTTTGTTGACAATTATGTAAATTTCTATATTTTTTGAAATCTTTTAATTTTCACTTTGGTTAGCTGTTATTATACTCTGATAAAGTGTTTTAAGCTGATGTTTTTGACAAACTTCCCAAAATGATATTTTAAATTAACTGTTTTTACCCTCAAGTTAATTTTGATATTTCTCATTTGGACCCCTGGAAAGATCAAAGAATGTGTATCTCACATTGTAAAGAGATATATTAAACTAATCAGACTTACTTGATATATTAAATTATATATGGAGCATTGTCAAATACTAAGTGGTGCTAAACCTTCTTTAAGTTATGTTTCAGAATATGTTATTGATATGTATTTCAAAATTATATTCTTCAAAATCTCATATGTTATCAGTCATAAGCTTGGTTATTATCTTCAAGTTTTGTATGCCACAGAAATAATCAAATTTCTTTGTCAATTACATTATTATTATAATAAACTCCATGAGATTTTTAAGCATAGCCTCTCCAAGTCTGTCATCCACAGGGACTAATTGCTTTCATTCTTTTCTAAAAGCATTTGCAATCACCTACAATACAAAATTGCTTTTTCTCTGAAATTGATGATCCATTAAGGTTTAACCCATATACTCCTCTATATATCTCTGCAGCCTCCCCAGATCAAGTTGGTATATTCTCCTGGCAGTCTGTGCAATGGAAACCAACATTAAATTCTTTTAGATTGTTTTAAATTACATTTTTTTAACTTCCAGTTTATTACATACCCAGAATTGATTACAACCTCCTTGTTTCATAAGTGGAAGCTATGTTAGGGTTGGATGTGGGTGCCATAATTTCTTCAAGGATCCTAGACAGAGACCCACATCAGGATCAGAAACCGTTTTGGTAGCATTGCAGATCTCATGGCTCAATAATCCTTGAAGGTTATAATTTTCATCCTACTATCAGTTGGAGTTTCTGTGACTTGCCCTGCTTTAAGTCTCCTGGTATCAAACAGAGCTCTGTGGTGTCACTGACTGAAGAATGGAATAGAGATGTCCATGAGGGGTCCTGATATCATTACTGCACAGAGATGTGAAAGGAGAGACCACTCCCTCACCACCCAGCTATTTCACTCTTCTCCCGGTATCAGCCCTATAGTTGGACCTAGGCTTTCAGAAGCATAAGTGTGCAAACAAGTTTGGGTTGGGCTTTAAGAGGACACTTTGTCATAGAGGAAAAGCCAGTATATCTAAGTTGGTTTTCTTTTCAGGAAAACATCCTGAGGGACCAGTAAGCAGGGAGATCCTTTTTCTAGTTTGCCTGTAGAATTAGGAAGGCAGTTGATTTTTCAGTCTTTTACAGGATGCTTAAACAAAGCTGTGTAATTACACAAGGTGAATCTCTATCTTGCCTAAGAAGATAAAGTGGGAATCATCACTTCGCCAGGGCAAATTTCCAAGGAGCTCATTTATTCTATGTCTTTCAAACTTTCATGTGATACATTTCCCTTTCACATTGTTGCTGATTTCCAAATAGCTGTCAGCAAGTTTTTTTCTCCCCTTTGCTTATTATTCACTATTTTGGTAGCAAAGTTCATAAAATTAGGGGACTTAGAAGATGCTTTGAAAACATCACCACAAAGGAACTGCGGAAATGATTCACAGGAAGACTAGTCAGTTGGGAGAAAGGTCCTAAGGAAGTTACTCTGGTTTTCAACAACATGTTTAGAGAATTCTTGAAGCAGATAGGTGTCAACCTAGTGAAAACAACATTTTGATTTAATTTTTTTAAATGTATATGGTGATTATGTGGGTTTCTAAAATGAGCAAATATTCAAGTCAAGAGATCTTTTGTTTTTTCTTCTGCTCAGAATGGGGTTAGGGGAGCAAGACACAATTTGGGGAAAGGACATATGTGCTACTATAGGGATCACCTTTAAGTTTCTGGGAAGGAATGGGCGAGGGTGAGTAGGTTGACTCGGCATTGTCCTACACTGCTCATTAGGACCTGGGACGTGCAAGGGAAATGTGGGTGACATCAGGGCACCCAGGGCACAGCCCCGCTCACTACTGTGCTCAGTTTCTGTAGCCTGCCGTGTTTCCCTTGGTGATGTAAATGAAGATGAAGGAGTCATTTCATGATGTGCTACTGCTGAGAATAATAAATGTCTTTTTACAAACAGATGTAAAAATACTTTTTTTCTGGATTATCATCAGGGTGGTCAGCTCTGGATTAAGCCACCACATCCAATTTCTACAACAATATTGATACATAGGGCTACACTTATTACTGCTCACATGTTCTATTTTAATAATTGTGTTTTACTTCTAAAGGTTAAATAAAAGCAAAAAAAAAAAAATGGAGCTAAACTATCAAACTGTCCCCCTATTTGTTTTCCCCAATGTATAATATATATACTTTTTATTTCATTGAAGATGTGGTAGGATACCTGCCATTTAAGGAAATAAATAGAAGATTTAAAATTACAACAAATGAGACAAAAGAAATTCAGTACCCAAGAATCGGGCTGGCCCAGCACCACATTGAAGTAGGCTGTGGTTTATGAAGAGCCTTACTCCTTTTACATTCGCTCATGCTCCAACACAAGGCTAGCAGTAGAAATGCTTGAATTCTTGTTGGGTTGCCAAGGGGACTCAGGAGTCGACCAAGGGAACTATTTGGCTCCGTGAGGAATGGATACCTCAGGATGCTTCCTGAACAGGGCCTAGTCAGGCAGTGGTCTGGATGTGTGTGGTCATGGTCACCTCATGAAAATGTGTGATGGGTGGCTCTCAGGAAAAACACCAAGTCTGGATCATCCATGTGGCAGCTTTGCATGGAGAGGTAACAGCTCTGAATTGAAATTGAACTGCATCCTACATGCTTTACCATAGCAGTGATGAGAGTGATCAGTGCATGTGGTATGACTGGTAGGTTTAAAGAAAAGAGAGTGTTTTATGCTCAGTATTTCCTTTATCCTTGGGCTACTCAAGCCGGACAATAGGTAACCATTGTTTTCAAGGAATCAACGCAACTTTGCTGGCTTGGTTTGTGGTTTGTTGCATCCCGAACTATGAGTATGTTTTGGTCTGGAAACTTGGTTTGTCTCATAATACATTCCCTTTCTGTAATTTTTTAATTGTTTTATTTCCATAGGTTTTTGGAGAACATGAGGTATTTGGTTACATGAGTAAGTTCTTTAGTGGTGATTTGTGAGATTTTGGTGCACACATCACCTGAGCACTATACACTGAACCCAATTTGTAGTCTTTTACCCCTCACACCTTTCCCACTCTTTCCCCTTGAGTCCCCAAAGTCCATTATATCATTCCTATGCCTTTGCATCCTCATAGCTTAGCTACCACATAAAAGTGAGAACATAAGATGTTTGGTTTTCCATTCCTGAGTTACTGCACTTAGAATAATAGTCTCCAGTCTCATCCAGGTTATTATGAATGCCATTAATTCATTCATTTTTATGGCTGAAGAGTGTTCCATCACATATATATATATATATTTATGCATACGTATACACATATGCATCGCATATCTATCTATCTATACCACAGTTTATTCACTCATTGATAGGAATTTAGGCTGGTTCTACATTTTTGTAATTGTTAATTGTGCTGTCATAAACGTGTGTGTGCAAGTGTCTTTTTTGAATAATGACTTCTTTTCTTCTGAGTAGATACCCAGTAGTGGGATTGCTAAATCAAATGGTAGTTCTACTTTTATGGATTTTGCTTGTTTTTCATTAAAAGACAATATTTTTGATTACTATAGTTTGTCAGTGTTGGATTATTTCCACTTTGAAATTCCTAAACTTTTTCCCTTCATAATGTTAAAACAAGTCATGTTAGAGGCCCTTTCAATATGAAAGGTTTGTAGTTAAGATATTACATATATTTTATTGTTTATAATAAAAATCATCTAGGCAAAAGAAGTGCCAGGTGTTAATTTTAATATTTTGCACAATATCTATTTTCCCATGATGTGTTAACACCTACAATTTCACTAAATGTTGATGTTATTTTCTATCGAGATTCTGGAGCCTAGGGAACTATGTGTTCTTTTTGTTTATTTTTGTTCTTATTTCCCTGAAGCAAAAGACTACGTGGCCTTCAGTGCAAAAAACTCAATTCAATTCTGATGTTTATTATATTTGCTTGCCTCTTGGCTATATAACTTCTGAGTGCAAATCATTGAACTCCCTAATGAAGTATTGTAGAGAATAAATTAAAATGAATAAAGGAAAATACTTCTTCAAGGAGGTTCATGAAAAGGACTCTAACAAGTATGCTGGAATTTAGATTTCTTATGAGTTTAAGATGATACCACTAGCCTGGGAAAGAATTTCCAGAACGCTAATGAAGAAACAATGGTGTCTTAAAACATGTAACCGAGATCAAGTAGAATAAATTTAGTGAATGGGACTAAACAAACTGATGGCAATATTTTGGAGTGACTTTTTGTTTAGCATTTTGCTGGTTTTCTAAATTTTTTGTTTCCCAGATTTGAGAAAACTTTTAAAAAGCTATCTATAGCATACAGCAATTTGGTGAAGTATACTTTTCTAAGTAAAAATGGAAACATTTATTTTTTTCTTCCTACCTGAACCTGCAGTCTTCAGAGAGCTCTTGTTAATATTTTTATTTTATGACAACACAGTTATTTGCATAAGTTCAATAAAAATCTATTCTCTCTGTAACAGGATAGAATTAGAAACATTGGTTGTATTATGAAGGTTTTGACTTGAATGTCATATTTGAGAATCTGCATAGAATGCCTAGCTTCAAGGATTCCCAAGTTCACAGTGAGTGAATAAACATTTTTACTTCTTGACAGGTCAGGAACCTCAAGATGTATCGGAGACCTCAAGAAGAGAGAAATTCATGCAAATTTGTAGGTACTGCAGCCAAAGTCTGATGCTTGCCCTCATTTGACTTTTGACCCTTGCAAGGCTTTTAAAAGTCTAATCTGAGATTTCTTACCAAAAGTTCCAGCAAAATAAACGTAAAAACAGCCCATGTTCCACTTTTCTTGAGACACCATTGTCAATAATAATGCCAAGTTTAATGAGAATAAACTTATTCAGCAGACAAATTAGTCTTACTCTGATTATCTTTAGTAGAAGCAGGGATGATTGTAGAAAGAAAAATTACGTTTCTGAAGAAAAACTGCAGTACACCTGTTATTAGATTGTAGTTTTCTTTGTTGTTTTCAAGTTTTTGTTAGTTTTTGTTATCTATCTATAAATTAAACAGGTTACTTAATTACTCTAATTTCCTCCAACATCTGGCTATGATTATCCAACTAAGAACATAGACTGTCCTTTTCCTAAAGTCCTATAAGTTGGAGCTAGAAAACTCCATGTAAATTTCAAGAGACAAATCTTGTGGCTGTTGTGTGGGCTACAAACAGAATTGACTAAAATGACCCATGCTATAACCAGGAATATTCAAACCGCAAACCAGAGTAAGAAGTTGATGACTTCACACTGTGGAAAGCTTTTCCTAAGGCACTGTAAAAAAAATGGACTCTTATCCTTCTTATTTTTTCATGCTTATGCCGACATTTTTCACTTGGCAGGATAATACTGTGGTTAGAATTTCACATTCAGTAGCTTCTGTAACTGAATGAAATTTTGGATCTGTCATGTCAAACCCACATCTTTACATGACCTAAGGGATCCTTTAGTCCACCCAGTGGGTAACTATGGCAACATCCCTAATGACTTATTTGCCACCTTGGGTTTCATTGCAGGCTTCACTGCAAAGGCAACTACCACCCAGCAGTGCTCATTAAAGTATCTTGCTGAGCAACCATTGATAACAGAACAGAACAGAATGAGATAACTCTCAATTATCTACTGGTTGAACAAGAAGTGTCTGTGCCATTGCTAATAACTACATGCTGTACCTGAATATATTTCTCTGGGGAAATCGAGACCTAATTGCATAAAATAGCAAGACAGGCTTTATGGCTGCAACAGATCTCACTTAGTCTTGCCTAGACTTTTGATTCATTAATTGGCTGCCTTTGGGTCCATGTTCATAGACAATATTATCATGTTACTATTAATTTTGTACCGCATCATTCTTTTTAAACTTTTTATCTGTTTCCAGTCCAACCTCTGCAGAAATGATGCATCTAACAGAATAACACTTGTCCAGAACTTCCAAATGGTAGTCAATGCCTATGGAACTGACAAAATTGAACTTAGCAATGAAATCCAGGCAGATTTATTCTGAGAGCCACTCCTTCTGAACTTCTTTGTTTCTTAAATGTGACTAAAAGGGTTTTGACATCTGCTCTTAGTTGCTGGCCATTTGTCTCTGATACAGGATCAGACTAACTAGAAAAGGTCCACTCCAGCACCAAGAAACAATCAAAATCTAACTACAGGCTGATTAATCAGCAATGCTTTCAGAAAAAATTTCTTGGTCAAAATGGAGAAATGTGAAAGTTACCAACAAAGAAATTGACTCACTTAAGTCAAACCACAACAAAATGGAGCCGGGAGAGTGAAAAGGAAGGTCCTTCATGCATGGATGCCTCTAAAAGAATTATCACAAGGACTGTCTGAAAACTACAAAAATTTTAGATACAACGCTTCTATGAAGATATCTTCCCAGCAATAGCCAGTATCACCAATGAGTATTTGTCCGTACCAGCAACAAGTTTCTGGGGCCAAAGAGGTTTATTTTAAAATAACTTCCATGAACTTCACCTTTTTTTTTTTTCTTTATTACTTCTTCAAAAAAAAAAAGAAAGAAAGAAAGAAAAAACACAAACAAAAGGGATATATGTGCAGAACGTGCAGGTTTGTTACGTAGGTATACATGTGCCATGGTGGTTTGCTGCACCCATCAACCCATCATCTAAGTTCCCGCCACTCAACCCCCAACCCCCAACAGGCCACAGTGTGTGTTGTTTCCCTCTGTGTGTCCATGTGTTCTCAATGTTCGACTCCCACTTACAAGTTAGAAGATGCAGTGTTTGGTTTTCTGTTCCTGTGTTAGTTTGCTGAGGATGATGGCTTCCAGTTTCATCCATGTTTCTGCAAAGGGCATGATCTCATTCCTTTTTATAGCTGCATAGTATTCCATGGTGTATATGTAGCACATTTCCTTTATCCAGTCTATCAGCAATGGGCATTTGGGTTGGTTCCATGTCTTTGCTATTGTAAATAGTGCTGCAATAAACATACATATGTATGTTCCTTTATAGTAGAGTGATTTCTATTCCTTTGGGCATATACCTAGTAATGGGATTGCTGAGTCAAATGGTATTTCTGGTTCTAGATCCTTGAGAAATGCTCATACTGTCTTCCACAATGGTTGAACTAATTTACATTCCCACCAACAGTGTAAGAGGGTTCCTGTTTCTCCATATCCTCTCCAGCATTTATTGTTTCCTGACTTTTTAATAGTCTCCATTCTAACTGGCATGAGATGGCATCTCATTGTGGTTTTGATTTGCATTTTTCTGATGATCAGTGATGTTGAGCTTCTTCATATATTTGTTGGCCACGTAAACGTCTGTTTTTGAGAAGTGTCTGTTCATAGCCTTTGCCTGCTTTGTGATGGTGTTGTTAGTCTTTTTCTTGTAAGTATGTTTAAGTCCCTTATAAATTCTGGATATTATATCATTGTCAGATGGGTAGATTGCAAACATTTCCTCCCATTCTGTAGGTTGCTTGTTCACTTTGATGATAGTTTCTTTTGCTGTGCAGAAGCTCTTTAGTTTAATTCTATCCCATTTGTCAATTTTGGCTTTTGTTGCAATTGCTTTGGCATTTTTGTCATGAAGTCTTTGCCCACCATGCCTATGTCCTGAATGTTGTTGCCTAGGTTTTCTTCTAGGGTTTTTATGGTTTTGGGTTTTACATTTAAGTCTTTAATCCATCTTGAGTTAATTTTTGCATAAGGTGTAAGGAAGGGATCTAGTTTCAGTTTTCTGCATATGGCTAGCCAGATTTCCCGTGCTATTCCTGAATATGAGATCCTTTCCCCATTGCTTGCTTCTGTTATGTTTGTCGAAGATCAGGTGGTTGTAGATGTGTGGTGTATTTCTGAGGTCTATGTTCACTTTCATTGGTCTATATGTCTGTTTTGGTACCAGTTCCATGCTATTTTGGTTACCAAGGCCCTGTATTAATGAAGTCAGGTAGTGTGATGCCTTCAGCTTTATTCTTTATGCTTAGGATTGTCTTGGCTATATTGTCTTGGCTAATCAATCATATGATTGATACCATATGAAATTTAAAATAGGTTTATCTAATTCTGTGAAGAATGTCAATGGTAATCTGATGGGGAACTTCACCTTTTATCCCTAAGAAAGCTTTGACTCCCCCAGCTTTTTCAAATGTGCCTATGGTTCACTACGATACACATATCCCAAATCACAGTTCCTTGCTCTTCCCAGATAAACTATTTTGAAAAGTCAGTCTCTCTGCTGTATTTTAATAATTTTTAATAGAAGTACATCTTTCTTAAAAGCATAGCCAAAATTTTAAGTATATTCACAATAATAATAATTAGGAAACAAATGATCATTGCTTTGATTTTAAGAATTATGAATTTCTTTAATTTTTCAAGTTGAAATACAGAACATGTTCTATTTAGTTACCAATTTATTTCTATATTTCTAATGAGACAATTTACTTTGGTAAGAAATTTCAAGGAACATGTGGCATATATATATATTTGGTCAATGTTCCTTGACCCAAAGTATTAAGGCTGGGTTGTATTTAATTCAGTGACTAAGTAATTTAGTCAGGTTATTCAATAAATTAATGAGGTAATTATCTATAAATTGTTATAATCTGTAAATCTATAAATCATATGTAAAATTTTATTATATAAATGAGTCTTTCTAACAATAGCTAGTTCCAACAATACAATAACTTCACTTTTAGTTAACAAGTCCATATTACATTTCTAAATATTGAAGTCTGTGCAGTAGTTAATGAACTTTTAGTCAATTATTGAGAAAAAAAAACTTTCTTAGTACAGTAAAAGATATAAAAAACATGACTGAGCTCAATTTCTCTTTTTTAAAAAATCACTGATTTCTTGGTCAAACTTTTGTCTATTTTTGAACTTTTGAACTTTGTGGCCGTGTGAAATGGCACTCTGAAACTTCTAGTAGACTCAAATTGAGGTAACTTTCTTGCTCACAACAATTTTATGTCCAGTTTCTAATATAAGCCATTATTTCTAAGACATGCCGTGGTTCCAAGTTTGAACTAATGTTAATACCACCTGCGCCTACACGACTGAGTCTGAGCACATCCCTGGGCCACATCAAGCACCATGGCAGATTAATCATTCCTCATGGTTTTAACAGGCAAACTTGGGGAAAAAAATAACTGTCTCCTCCAACTTTGGTTATGAGTGAGTTTCCTACCTTTTAATGGTGAAAAATAAACGTATCTGTCATGGAGAAAATAACGTCACACTCATATGGAAGCAGAGGTGAGAAGTGAAGCCTTAGTCACTATGGAGTCCTATCCCTGGTTCCACTTGCCAGGTCTGTTGAGCTGTTCCACTTCCTAGAAAGCACCCTTTGAATCTTGATATCTCCAGTATCTTCCAGTTACACCTCATTTCGCCTAGAAGTGTTGGCAATCGAAAGAGCTCTGACTAAAAATGCTACTCTATCAAACCAGTTAATTTCATTTTAATTTTAATTTAGTTGGCATAATTAGGTGGTAGACCTAGTTACTTCAAAAATGTAGAGAATCAGCACCAGATTATAACATGACCAACAAAACATCATCCTACAGTTACTTATAAATTACAAAAGAAAATTAGAAGTGCAAAAACTTGAACCACAAATGTAATTTGGTATCAGAAATAATGGGACAACTTGGCATGTACCTTCCAATGTGTGATAAATAATACACCACTTGTAAAGTATTCCATACAAATGTTTAACCTAAAGGTGGTTATACCTCTAAGCCTAATATCCAGTTTGCAAGAAATACAGGAACACATGGCAAGTTACTCCACACCAGCAGGAAATTATTAAACAAATACAGGATGTAGAACATTCTATGCAGTAATAACCGACCTGAACTTCAAAAAGTCATATTGGTTTAAAAAGTGGTGAGATTGTTATAGATAAAAAGATAAAATGATATGATGACTTACCAAACAATATAAAATATGAAATTGATGAGGTACTATTTTTTAGAAATATATGAGAGAATTGTGAACAAGTAGGAAAAGTTGGGTATAGAGAAGCCATTATATAATATTATGGAATTAGTATTAATTTTCACAGTTGTTAAAATGATTATTGTTAGTGTTTTCACAGTTTGGGATACTGAAAAGTCTCATAAGACTCTGTAGAGCATATGCACACGAGTCTTTTACTAAAGCAGCAGAGGATGATGGAGTAAAAGAAAGCAAAGGCAGGCAAGCACCAGAGGCTCCGGCAAACATTTCAGGTGCTTCTATCCAAGGTTGCAAGGGTGTGTGTGTGTGTGTGTTGTGTTGTGTGGTGTGTTTTGTATGTGTGTTTGGATAGGACATACTTCATCTCTGGAATACAATCCATCAAGATTTTGTGAGGAATTTTGACTTACAAGGAAAGTCTCCCAAATTTCCAGGTGAACCTTTTGTCAGGCTGCATGCCTGGTTATACCAGGTGTAAGCCATCAATACTCAAACTAGCCACAGGAGTTTCAAACTTTAACCAGCCTGTATTTAATCTTGCCCTCATTTTGGCCAAGAATCAGTACCAGACGTTCAGATGTTCTGGGAGATAATTATAGAGCTGTCTCAGTCCAGCAGTAAAAAATAAATCTTACCCATTGGCACTGTGGGAGAGTGCCCTAATTTATTGGAATTTCATACTGAAAAGTTTTGGGCCAAAATATTCAAATATCCATGACTCTACTATCTAAAGAGATATTTAGAGAGTGAAATGAGAAATATATGGTAATTTGTTAGCAATTACTAAATATAGGTGGATATTATATTAATCTTGTGTGAAATATTATTTTAAATTTTCATTATGTCTGAAAAATCTTCATAATAAAAATAAGGAAAATCAATAAAGACTCCTGTTGAGTTGTTCTGTGATCTTAATACAGGACATTATTTTTAAATTATTCAAAGGAAAATATTTTGGTATTTAATAGATTACATACTTATATGAAATCTTAGCAACCTCACATATTTCAAATTCTCTTTTCTAGATACAATAATAATACTGCAGTGTACTTACACACATAATATATATATAATATACAATGTCTAAATTTTTGTATAATGTGAATATATATGAATGTAATATTCATATGTAATATTAATATGTATATTGTATAGTCATATTCTAAAGTTCATGTATTAAATTGAGTCAAATCTGTTTATCATTCCTCCCTCTCTCCCTCCTTCCCTTCCTTCCTTCCTTCCTTCCTTCCTTGTCCCCTTCCTTCTTTCTTTCCCTCTCTCCTTGCTTCCTTCCCTCCTTGCTTCCTTCTTTCCTTCCTTCTTTTTGTTAACTTAGCCATACTGCAGACAGTTACTTTGTGCCAAATACTGGACAATGTTCACAGAGGCATTGAAGAATAAAAAATTGTCCCTGGCCTCCACCAGCTTACCACTTGATGGAAGTTATTTCTAATTTAATTGATGGAATGTAAAGAAACCTGGCTTTTTAAGAGATCATACCTTTAATAACAAAATCCGATGAATATGTATTTTTTTATATTTAAAAATAAAGAGTATAATGTTTTCACATATATGCGCTGTTCAAGCCCAACAGTTGTTACCTGAAACTCCCGAGACTGGAATTTATAACAGATCATATACTCAGAAACACTCATAGAGTCTGGGATAGAACTCATGATAAAATACGTATTTCTGAGACATCACCAAACCTCGCCCAGAGTCAGGCGTGTAAACCAGCCGGAGCGGCGGCAGCAGCAGCAGCAGGACCGCCGTGGCGCCGAGTAGCGACCCCAAGGGAGCGCAGGGCGACGCTGGCTGCGGGTACCCGGTGACAGCGTGAGAGGTACTAGGTTTTGACAAGCTTGCATCGTGCGTGAGTATAAGCTAGTCGTTCTTGCCTCAGGAGGTGTTGGAAAGTCTGCTTTGACTGTACAGTTTGTTCAAGGAATTTGTGTAGAAAAATATGATCCTACGATAGAAGATTCTTATAGAAAGCAAGTTGAAGCAGATGCACAACAGTGTATGCTTGAAATCTTGGGCACTGCAGGAAGGGAACAACTTACAGCAAATGAGGGATTTGTACATGAAAAATGGACAAGGATTTGCAATAGTTTATTCCATCACAGCACAGTCCACATTTAACGATTTACAAGACCTGAGAGAGAACACATTCTTCGAGTTAAAGACACTGATGATGTTCCAATGATTCTTGTTGGTAATAAGGGTGACTTGGAAGATGAAAGAGTTATAGGGAAGGAACAAGGTCAAAATCTAGCAAGACAATGGAACAACTGTGCATTCTTAGAATCTTCTGCAAAATCAAAAAGAAATGTTAATGAGATCTTTTATGACCTAGTGCGGCAAATTAACAGAAAACCTCCAGTGCCTGGGAAGGCTCGCAAAAAGTCAACATGTCAGCTGCTTTAATATACTAAATGCATTGTAGCTCTGAGACAGGTCTGAAGAACTGTTGCCCAATTCAACAGTGCCAGCATTCCAACTTTGTTAAACCTACCAACATCTTAAATGGACTTTCCTGTGGTGGTACCTTTTAAGAGGCAGATGAAAGCTACTATATCAGTTTGCACGTTCTAATCACTTTCCAGTATCACAAGAGAGATTTTTACTTATGTAATAGTACTAGAGTATGCAGCTGGTAAAACCAGATGCTACATCCAGTATTACTGCTAAGAGACATTCTTCATCCACCAATGTTGTACGTGTATGAAAATGGTGTACTGTATACTTTAACAGGCCCCATACTTTATATTGAGGAGTACAATAATGTAAATCCTGAAAGCACCACTATTTTTAGCATAATAAAAGAAAGTCCAAAGAACTCCTATATAGACTACTCCAGATAACTTCGCTTCTCTGATACTTGTAGCTTATTGTAATTTTTTAAAAGAAATTCAGGGTCATTATTATTGTACAAAATAAGCGCTTTGATTAACACAGCTATATAGGTTTTTTAATTTTTAAAAAACCTATGGAGACAGTGATCTTGTTTTTAAAATATGATAGTTCTTTCAGTATAATGTCTTAAAGATGTTGCCTTTAATATCTGTTGGGAAGGAAATGTCCAGACTTTTCAAATCTCTTATTATATGTTTCCTTTTTTTTTTGTTTACAAACACATAGTTTTGTGTACACTGGGGGTGTACAACAAGAATTGTATATTTTCAAACAATTTTTTAATGATTTAACAATTTTTGTAAATCATTTTCAGGCTTCTGCAGCTGTAGATTCTCATTGTAAACTCCTTGCTTGCTCATGCATAAGTGTATTTGCAATATCAAATATACAGGTTTAGTATTTTTGCCTGTTAGTGATCGTTTCACATGTGTAACGTTTTGGTTGAGATGTTAAATGGTGGACAAGTACTGTGGATGTGAATGTGGGAAGTAATTTTAATCAAATATAATTGGTCACAAGGCCTAATTTGCAGTAACTGTTGCTGTTTTATTTAACAATGCCTTGTTGCTTTGTATGCATTAATGTTTGGATGTAAAGATTGTGTATCTATCCAACAGGGAGCCACAGTATTTAAATTGACCAACCTAATGTTACAACTACTTTGAGGTGGCCAAATGTAAACTAAAAGCCTTAATTAAAGTGGTGCAATTTTGTATAACTTAGCATCAGTAGTTTAATAAATTTGGATTGGCATGCCAAATATATATATATATATATATATGTGTGTGTGTGTGTGTGTGTGTGTGTGTGTATGTATATGTATTTCTGTTATATATCCTAAGTGTATTTGGAGAATAAAACTCTTAGTAGTTCAAAGGTGATCAAATCAGTTTTCACCAACAAATGATTTTAGGTCAGATTAGAATTTAATACCAAAGAGCTTAAAATAAAGAAACCTTTGAGTTGTCGGTTGAAGACAATGATTGGAGAAAGATGTAGATATATTTGATTTGTACTCTATCAAGATTATCCGTTTTAAAAACTTGTTACAAAGATTATAACAAGAAAAGGCAGAGCTAATAGCTGGGTCACTAAATTCAGCAAAGGGATTCAGGTTAGGCTTCTCAGAAAAAGTTTTATTTGAACTATTATCAGAAGGATGAATAGAAGTTAATTGTCTTCTACAACTTTTAAACAATGTCATAGATATGCAGATTTCACTTTTACCTAACTTCTGTTCTTCAGTTTTAGCATACATATGGATTGTGATCACTAATTATTATGACTAAAAATCTATTTCTAATAAAGTTAACATTTAGATATCTAAATGTCTGTTTCTTAAGCACTTTTAATTGTACAGTTGACTTGGCATTTTCACTTTTTATCCTGCATAAGTAGAAAAATTACTAAGACCAAGGTAATGCTTAGCAAAAGAAATTGGCAATATCCTCAAAAGAACATTCATGGCTGTGGTCCAACAATATGATATTGTCCACACACAGGGCCATCTCCCTGAAATGTAGCTAAAATGTATGTTTGTGTAGAGATGAGTTTGAACAAAATAGAAAAAGAAAACTGTACAGAATGGATAGGAGATTAGACATCTGGAGAAAGTGTTATTTGCAGAAAACATTAAAATCCAAAAGAGATAAAAAGAGCTAGTTAATTATTTTTTCTTGGGTTGAAGCTCATTAAAAAGCTTCTTAAATTACCATAAAAAATTCACATTGTAAGTTAAAATTTATTTATTTTGATGTATAAGATAGATTTTTCTGCGTAATTTTCTAATACAAAACTGGAAGTCATCTTTATACAACTATATGTTGAGTAATTTATGAAGATACTTTCTTACAAGAAAAATAATAAAAGCAGAAATACTTCAAACTGTATTTTAAATAATAGTTTCAGAAGGATACAATCTGGAGTAAATTGTAACTAAGGTATGCTGTCAAAAATATAGCCACTAATTTGTTTAAAAAATTATCCATTCTTTAGAAAATATTTATTAAATTTCTTCTCCCTACTAGTCACTATGTTGGCATCAAACATACAATTATGAGGAGGCAGAAATGACCCCACTGTATTGAACATAGATGAGAAAATAAACACACACATCAATAAAATTATTTCCAGTTGTGAAAAGTGTTTCACAGGAAAGCAACAACAAAAAGAGCCTCAGAAAATAAGTAGTGAGGATCCATGTAGAATAGGGAAGACTTCTGTGAGGGAGTGTCATTTAAACAGAACCTTGAATTATAAGAAGAGGTTACTAAAAAGAAGATGGAGAAAAGACTTCAAAAGCGTGTGCACCATTCCTGAATCTGTGTAAGCCTAGAACATTTTGAGGAATTAAGAGCAGTTTTTCTTGCCATAATGAGCTAGTGATTTGAGAAAATTAAAAGATAAACATAGACAAATTACACATGGCCTTGTAGGTTGAGATAAAGAGTTTGATTGTATTCTATGTCACATGGAGATCCATTTAATAATTTTAAGAAGAGAAGAAATATGGCCAAATTGCCACTACAGTAGAATCTGCTGGGAAAAAAATGAATAAGGGATATGGGAAATGGAAGTAGGGAGAGTATTTCTGGAGACTGATTTTCCTCAAATATTGGTTACTGTCACCAAGTTTTCTCATTTCAGTAGTGATGTCATCATTCCCAATTACTGAAGCCAGGATGTTAGGAATCATCAGTCTTTTTCTTTTGAATTAATGTGACAGTACCAGAGAGAGAGAGAAAAAAGTAGTCATGCTGTATGTTATTTAGAGGATAAGATCAATAGATTTGAAATTGATTTGACATAAACCCACAGGAAAGTGAAGAACCAAGCATGTATTCTAAGCTTCTGGCTTGAGTAAGTGAGCAATCAGCAACATCAACCCTGTGACTGACTAAATTTTTACTGAGGTATACTTTGTAATGTAATAGCTGCAAGAAACTGAGAATCATTGAAATTTAGAAAACATTGTAACAATGTCATTGGGTTAATAGCCTTTTCTTACAAAGATTTGTAAAAAATGAGATGCCCTAGAAATTTGCTGTGTATATTATGCATAAAAATATCACCTCCAATGAATTCATTTGGATTAAGAATGTGCCTGAGGAAAGAAAGAAAGAAAAGAAACTCAAAGCAAGATCAGACAAAGAAAACAAAAATAAAAGAAAAGAAAAGGAAAGGACAGGGAAGAAAAGGCAAGAAAAGAAAAGACAGACAAAAAATTGGAAAAATATGACACAGAGAGGGCAAGAATCGTATGTATCACAATTTTAAAATATTTTAAATGTATAAAATCATTTTTGACCTTTTTTTTTATTCAAGAAGACCCTGGATATAAGTCCATCAGTATATAAATAATTGCTAAGAACTGGGACTACACTTTCAATAAACTGCACTGTTGAAAAAGCCAATATTTTCAAGAAAATTGACCAAAAGATATCCTTGCCTTCATTTCCACTGACATCTTGTGACTGCAATATTTTTTCAACTATGACTCTTTTTCTACCAATGGCATAGCACAAAAATGTGTAACAAAAATATGTGTCACTATAATTATTCATACCAATATTGCATAATTTTACCTCAGAATATTTTTTCCAACTACATTCTTTTTCCAGGGGCATTTACCTTCTGCGTGCTGTGCGTCAAAGTCAAACTGGTTAGCATTACCATCTGTCTGGTATTATATATGCATTTATTAATGTACAAATTGACTTTCTAAATAGAATATATTTGTCAGGAGTTTTAGGTCTTGTGTTCCCAACACCTAACAGTAACTCAATAGATACTTGTTGAATAAATTATGAAAGGCAAAAATTTTTTTTTCTTTTTTATTATACTTTAAGTTCTAGAGTACATGTGCACAACGTACAGGTTTGTTACATATGTATACATGTGCCATATTGGTGTGCTGCATTCATTAACTCGTCATTTATATTAGGTATATCTCCTAATGCTATCCCTCCCCCCTCCTCCTTCCCCACAACAGGCCCCGGTGTGTGATGTTCCCCACACTGTGTCCAAGTGTTCTCATTGTTCAATTCCCACCTATAAGTGAGAACACGCAGTGTTTGGTGTTCTGTCTTTCTGATGTTTGCTCAGAATGATGGTTTCCAGTTTCATCCATGTCCCAACAAAGGACATGAACTCATCCTTTCTTATGGCTGCATACTATTCCATGGTGTATATGTGCCATGTTTTCTTAATCCAACCTATCAGTGATGGACATGTGGGTTGGTTCCAAGTCTTTGCTATTGTGAATAGTGCCGCAATAAACATACATGTGCATGTGTCTTTATAGCAGCATGATTTATAATCCTTTGGGTATATACCCAGTAATGGGATAGCTGGGTCAAATGGTATTTCTAGTTCTAGATCCTTGAGGAATTGCCACACTCTTTTCTACAGTGGTTGAACTAGTTTACAGTCCCACCAACAGTGTAAAAGTGTTCCTATTTCTCCACATCCTCTCCAGCACCTGTTGTTTCCTGACTTTTTAATGATCGCCATTCTAACAGGTGTGAGATGGTATCTCATTGTGGTTTTGATTTGCATTTCTCTGACGGTCAGTGATGATGAGCATTTTTTCATGTCCGTTGGCTGCATAAATGTCTTCCTCAAAAAGTGGGTTAAGGATATGAACAGACACTTCTCAAAAGAAGACAAAAATATTTTTTAAAATTTTTTGAAAACTTAAAAAGGAAATAAAGGTGTCACATGGGAAACAAAATTTCACCTTTTTTTCCTCTGAGTTAATCTCAGATTCAAACACATATAAGGATATGCAATTATCAGTTATGTAAATTCAAGGGAAAGTAATTTGTACTTATAGGTTAGATATGATAGTTAATTCACTTAATTCTACTTGTTCGCTAAAGAAAAAAAAAAAAGGAGGCTGTCAGAAATAATATATCACAGTAAAACCTCCTATCCAACAAGAAGACTGTATTTGGGGAAGTATTTTCATAGACCTAAATTTTGTAGTGGTTCCAATTTATATTTCACCACTTGAGCTTACCATTAGAAAATGTGTTTCTATGACACCAGTTCCACTTGCATTTTTTCCCCATGGATTTTCCAGCAGATGTTTACAATCTTTTAGTGATGTTATGACCAAAATTGTATTAGGTAATAATTCAAATCCCTAAATTTTATGTACCCACCTGCACTAATATTTTTAAGTTGTCATGAAGGAAATATAAGTATTATCCTTGTATTTATTTCTATTCTAATTCTCCTCATGCCATTGGTATTTTATATGTATTCATTGTAAATATGAATAAACAAATTATAAAAATAAACAAATTATAAGGAAACAATGGAATATCCAAAGTAGAATATGCAAGCCAATTAACAATCACCATTTTTACCAACAAAAATATCGAAAGTCAGAAAATTGTGGAGTATCTTTGAAGGGTTAAGACATGATAATGGCACATCTAGAATTTTATGTCAATTAGATTTAGAATTCAAGAACACATCCAAATAGAGACATTTTCAGACAATCCAAAAACTGAGGGTTTACTAGCAAGAGTAGTAACCTCTAAAGTATATACTATAGAATAAAGGATAATTAACTGGAAGTAATTCCAAAATATTAGAAGGAGAAAGGACGTGAAAAAAATATATAAGCAATAACAATTTTATTTAACATATACACCAACAATATGTGATTTGTGGGAATAAGAAACACAATGTAAATATAAATGATGAACAATTTAGTAGCAAATATTAAATAATTGCAATTAAAGAGCCATAAGACTTTGTATTGTTTGGGCTTGATGTTAATAAACTTTATAATTTATGTTAATAATGGTTATTAGAATATCAAAATTGCCTAGCAAAAGAAAACTGATAATGTGAATAATTTCCAAAATAAGAGAGATAAGTTAAAAAAAAAAAGTTAAAGTAAACAAATGCAAAACAAGGCAAAAAAAAAAAAAAATTAAAGTGAGAAAGACCTGCAAAGTGAATAAAAGGAAGAAAATATGACTTTGAATATAAAAAAATAAATAAATGAAAACCTAAAAAAATAACATGCAAGTTGCCAAAAGGAAACAATTTACTTGACTGAATAAAGGTCATAAAGGATTTCTTTAGCTGGTGAGCACCAGGTAAATCTGAAGACCAGGTGGTTCCAGACTGAAGTAGGGTCGGGCTTCTTACAGAGGAAGAGGAAGTTGAGTATGCCTGATTTGGGTTGGACAGATACTTTCTGCTTTAACTGAAGCTGAGTTTAGGTTTCTGGGTTATTTTCTGTTTGTTTTTGTTTTATCTGTTTATGTTCCACTTTCAAAAAGTCTCATTATCCATCAGAACAATATTGTATGAGAACTATCTTTGCAGTTCATGGTCTAACCACATTTCCTGTGTGGGACAGGGGAGGTAGACAAGAATAGCAATTAAATGGATATAAAGGAAGAAGACAAAGGGCAGGGGATTATTACTGTCTCGTATGTTTGTTTTAATCACTTTACACAGTTACTAAGTTTTCAAATTTACTAAATATTTTATATGATTCAAATCACTAACTGAGAAATTTATTTCAAATTCAGTGCTCTTTGCAAAGACCTGGCTAGGTGTTGGAATCCAAAAATGAACTGTGAAAAAAGGCCCTTGTCCTCAGGAATTTATGTTCAGAAGAAATAAAAAAACAAAATTAAATAACATGTGTGTTGTTTTACTAAGACCTTATGTATTAAATATTTTGCTAAGCCTATAATATTAAAGCAGGTATCTACATATCTCTATATAACAATGGTTCTAGAGTCAAGAGTTTAACCTTGTGGATTCCTCAGTGACCTTGAGTAATCACTCAATCAAAATACATTTGTATTTAAATACGAACGTATGTTCGAACATGTTGTCACCCTAGCCACTTCACAAAATATTTGAAAAACACATTGACAGACAATTTGATTATTCTACATATCTGGTAAATGAATTAGAAGTATGATAAAAGGTTTTTCTGAGAGGATACCGTCGAGCAAAAAGAAAATGACTAGCATTCGACACTATTAACTTTAATGTAAATCTATATTTAAGGGACCTCTCTCACTTTCTTGGGGAATTGAATCACCTATTCCTACTTAGCAGCATGAAAATGAGTTGAATCTCCAGGTTATAGCATTTGAAGGCACGCCTGAGAGGAGCGGATTCAAAAATCAACAGGTGGTTGGTGTTTTCTGTGGGAGCATTCCTACCACAATCCTGCTGCTGTGACTCATTCCTAAACAGCTTTGGGGTCTACAGTCCCCCTTGGTACCTGCTGGGTATTTGTTCCAGGACCACCACCAATCCTCCCATCATCATCCCTTCACACCAAAAGCCAGAGATGCTCAAGTTTCTTATATAAAATGGCCTAGTATTTGCATATAACTTATACACATCCTCCTGTAAACTTTATACCATCTCTAGATTACTTATATTAAGAATACTGAATACAATGTAAATGCTATACCCATAATTGTTATACTGTATTATTTTTTATTTGCATTGTTTTATTGTTGGATTTCTTTTTAAAAATTACTTTTGGTATTTCTTTTAACAAATATGCTTGATTCATGGTTGGTTAAATCCACCCATAATGGGGGTCAACTGTATTCAGGAATTTGCATTAATAGACTTAAGAGCCTGGCAGATTCTTTGCTTAAGTTAACTCTGTGCAGACACAGCATTCAACATTTCTATTTTGATACTTTAAGCAGACTGCAGTGTTTGACTAGCTATTTCAGTAATATGCAATAATTTTTACAAAATAGACATAGACGTTCTGTGACCCCAAATACTCTGAAAGTCTAAACTCAATTATTGGATCTATAGTGGTGTTTCTGATTAGATTACAAGATGAAGGAAGCAATGGAAATTGACCTAATGTAAAGAAAAATATTGCTATCTCTCCACTGATTACTTTGGATGATGGGAGAGCTGTATAGCTATTTAACTAAAGAGGAATCCTTTCAGGAACTACTCTGAAGTACTTTAAGAGATGGAGTTGCTGAAGAAAAAAGATTGAAAACAATTGACTTAGCTGTTCGGAAACTGGCAAGAACGTAACTATAATCTGTCATTGTATGGGCAGACAAATTGCCTGAAAATTGTATAAATTGGAAATCACTGGAAGGCAGCTATTTTGTCCTTGGGTGCATTAGATATCTTGGAAAAAAATGTTATTAAATGGTGAACAATTGCTATCCAAAAGTTTCTAGCTGTTTGGAATATAGAGTTATATAAAGCCAAGAGTCTATTATTATTATAATAGATTAAATCCAAATGTAAGAAAACGTTTCCTATGAAATATGTAATTTAATTCTTATCAGAGCAATAGTTTAAACAATTATTCGATTACCCTGTTTGTGAAAGTATATGAAGTAATAACCTTATTTTCTCCTCTTCTTTGTAATTTAATTCATTAGAAATTGAGAATCTCAGACTCCTCCCCAGTCCTATTAAATCTGCATCTTCATAACATTTCCAGGTCACTCATACACTGTTTAACTTTGAGAAGCACTGCTGTATATTGTCTTGAGAGTCCACACTGTGAAATAAATTGGCCCCTATTTACTCCTTAATTGAAATTCTTCAAAGACTTTCTTAAAGTTTCTAAATAAGTCCTAGTTTATGGAAATGAACTGAATTTAGTTTTTTTTTATTATTATTATGCATTGCTGCCCCAAAGAAGAAAGTTTATTTTTGCCAACCTCATCTTATCCTTGACTTCCAACCACTGTCACTTCTGTCTTCTTTCTTTTTTATATTTTCAGGTGAATTAGAGGTTTGTCAACCATAAGAATTAAATATATGGTATGGCCTATTTTTATGTAACTGGTCACTCTAGATCTGGAAAACAATATTTGTGTTTATCTGCAGCTAAAATCTAGACACCTGCCCCTACACTGCATAGCGAAACAGGTCACTAGAAAGACACAAGCAATTTAGAAAGGCTTTTAATATTGAACAGCTTCATTTTGTCTCCATTCATGTCTATTACTTTCTCTTTTTTATTTTGAATTGTTTTATTATATTCTATATTTAATATTCTATCATTAATATGCCAATAACAGCCAATAATAATTGAGGACTCAGGTTTTGTGAATACACTGATTTATAATTAGTACAATATATTATGAGTTTGCTTTGCACATTATCAGTTCTTCATTTTTTGTTTTTCACAATATATCTTCAACTATGTTTTTATTTTTAGGCAATGTACATATTACAGTTTAAGAATAATATCTTCCTTGTTAAATATTGATTTCCACCCCTTTTCAGAAAATTAGATGGTTTGCATTTATTGTTAGAAATAATATAAAGTTCTTCTGGTTTTGTTCTTTTAAATAACATTATTAATATATTCTTTTGTAATTACAAACACTCCTTGTTTTTGTTTTGTAATTACTTTCTCAATAAAATAGAGCTGCAAATATTTTGTTTCTTTAAATATTTCAAATAAATAATTTTCATTTATAATAAAAAATACAAAATATGCCAAAGAATTTATTATTTCAAAAAATATGTCATTCACAAATTTACTTTTAAATTTGTGAATATAGTCTCATTTTGTTTTAATACTTTAATCATAGATCTTAACTTTTATAATTAATTTTAATTTGTATTTAATATGGTAATAATATTTTTACTTAATTTTATATTGTTGGGTTAGTAGTCACTGATAGTACACATAACTATTTTATGTTTTCAACATATAATTTTGATTAAACTTATTCAGATTAAGTTCATTTGCACTATTTTTCTTCAGTTGGAAACATTTCATATTTTAAAGACTTCCATTCCTAACAAATGTGGAATACAGCATTTTTAGTTCAAAATATTTTTCAAAACAAAACAGAATTTTTCCTGTCTTCACATATAAAACTAAAGAAACAAGCTCAAGTCTATCCAGACATTTTATACTTCAGAAATGAAAATGTTAATCTTATGTGTTTATTGCAAATGTTTTTCTTATAATTTTACTTAATATATTATAAAATATTTGTAGTAAGTTTTTGTAGTAATATAGTCAGAAAATTAGTCTGCATTTTGATCTACAAATTAAGCAGTATTTTAAAAATTAGCTCAGGAAATTTTCTTTTATATTGTATTTTAGTCTGTATTTGAATGATATTTAAATTCTTAGATTTTCGCTTTAGATGTGGGAATTCAGGTGCTTAATTCCATCCTTTTTAATTTTATATCTGTGATTTCTTCTGCTTTGTTTTCAGTTCTATTTTTTTCTACACTGCAAGAGAGTTTCTAAAGATTGTATTTAATATTGTAAGCTTCATTTAATGCTCTATCAATTTGACATTTACATTTTTACATAGTTTTAAAATTATTTATATTTCTTTGTATTTTTATATCTATTTTTATACAATTTTAAAAATCATGCACCTCTTATATCCATTAACTAGTTTTAGCTTTCATTTCAGAGATAACATTAATAGTGAAAAATATTATCTTAAATGCAAGGATATTCATTATTTAAAAATTAATCAATCCCATTCACCAAATTATCGAAGAAATAAAAACATAAAATGATCATCTGTAGAGATGCAGAAGAATAATTTGACAAAATCCAGCGCTGATTTATAAGAATTCTCAGCAAAATAAGAATAGAAACAAAAATTGACCGACAACCGGAAACAACAGCAACAACAAAATACCAAGTCAGGAAAGACGGAGAGAAATAGGGAAGCAGTGAAGGCAGATTCCATTTCTCTGTTTTTAGTGGTGGAATACAAGGTGTTCTTTTGCTTAAAAGTCATGTTCTTGTGATAAAACGCACTGCAGAGACAACATAGTTTAATTGGCTGAGGCAGGCGACTCCCTTTGAGCATCAGGGTGGAACGAACTACATGACAAAGTGCAATTTTATAAACCACTCTCATTCAAATGTAATAACATCAAAGCACCCTTAACTCATGAATGACTGAAACAATGAATGTCATGGCCTGAATTGTGCTCCCCTACCCAAACCCATATGTTCAAGCCCTAACCCCTAGTTATACACATAAGGTAAATGAGACCTTATTTGGACACAAAGTCTTTGCAGATGTAATCAAGCTAAAATGATGTCTTTAGATGGGGCTTACAATAACATGGCTTATCTTTATAAGAAGAGGGAAGAGAAACAGATAGGACGTGGAGCGGGCCATGTGAAGACAGAAGCTGAGACTGAAAAGGATTGATGTATTAATATTAATAGACCATCTGAAGTTCTGATGGTAACATCAGAAGCTAATAGAAAGGCATGGAAAAGATTCTCACCTAGAGCATCCAGAGGAGAGGCTGGTCCTGCAGACACCTTGTTTTCAGACTTTCGACCTCCGCAACTGTGAGAGAAGAAATTTCTGTTGCTTAAAGACACCAGCTTGTGGTATTTTATTATAGCAGCCCAAGGTAACTAATATAGATGACAAAATTTGTTACAAGGGTGTTTGAGGAACTGGACCTTTATAGGCATTATTTTCATAATACTGCATTAAGCTATGTAATTGGATTAGATTCAAAATTGGATATGCCCTAAAATGCAATAAAGCTAAAATTTTGAGATTAAATTTTAATAGCTTTATGAGATATAATTAACATCTGGTATACTGCACATTTTTGAGGTGTGAAATTTTTAAACGTTAACGTTTGTATACACTTGTAAAACTATCACTCTATAAAGAGATCTCATGCCTCTTCTTTCGACTTTCAGCACATCATCAATTCAATATTAATCTGGTTTTATTACCAGATACTAGTTTTTATTTTCTGCAATTATATGTCAGTGGAATCACAGAGTATGAATTCTTTTTATCTTTTTTCCTTAAGCATAATATTTTTGAAATTCAAAAATTTGTTGCATGTTTAGGTAGCACATTGATTTTATTGTTACATATTATTTCATTTCATAGACGTACCACTATAATTTATTTACTAAACTCTTGACCAGAGGTTCTCAAATCAGGGACATTTTACCTGCCAGGGGACATTTCCAATGTTTGGGGACATTTTTGGTTATTAGAGGTTTGTGGAGGAGGGGATAGAGTGGGCACAGGCCAGGGTTCCACAAAGGATAGCTCCCCACAACAAAGAATTAAACCACTTCAACAGCTAATAGTGCTGAACTTGAGAATGCCACTCTTGATGGACAATTGTGTGGTTTCTGTTTTTGACAATAATGAATAAAGGTACTTGTGCAAGCCTTTTTATAGACATATACTTTTCTCCCCCCTAGGATAAATGCCTAGGGATAGAATTGGTACATGTAAAGTAGATTTAGTTATCCAAAGTAGCTATACTGTGTTACACTTCCACCATCAATGTATACAAACTCTAGATTCTGGTTTCTTGACTTCTATGCCCAATATTGGTAACACAATTTTTAAAATAGTAGCTTCTCTAGTAGTTGTGCATAATTATCTCATTTTATTTTTCATTACTAAGGATATAAAGAAATTTTTCCTTTGCTTATTTGCTATTATATCATTTTTGTGTGGCATCTGTTAGTTTTTATTGTTATCTCTTGTTTCTATGTTATACAATATATTTATTTATTATTGCTTTTATTCATAATAAATAGTATATATAATTGTGTGATTAAAAATAAACATTAAAGTATAAATATATACATTTCTATAGTTTATTATTATATAATTATTGCTTTCTGAATAGAAATAAATTTCTTCACATAGTTTGGATAAAAAGAGAAATGCTCTCATGTAGTTTACTAAGACATTTTCCGTACTTTATATTTGAAGCCTATGCTTTCACTTTTACATATTGATTCATAATGTATTTTGGACTCATTTAATTTTGGACTCATTCATGCTTTGGTTGTGAGGAAGGACTTGGTTGTTTTCTTCACATTTATCTCATAGCTTTGCACACTTTGTTAAATAAAATTATCTTTCCCCTTTGAATAACTGCAGTATCTTTGATATTATATTATTCATATAAGCATGGATATATTTGGGAACACTATTCTATTCCATTACTCTATTTGTTTATCTATATACTAACAACACATTCTCTTGATGACTATAGCTTTAAATTATTCCATGGTGTTAGGAAGTGTGAGTATTCCAACTTTTTTTTTTTCAGCCTTTTATCATTTGTTTTTTGCTCTATAGATGTAATGTACATTTTTAAATTAGTGTGTCAATTTATATAAACATATCTTTTGTGATTACGGTGAGGATTTCTAGAATGATTAATTTGGAAAAACCAAAATCTTTTACACACACTAAAATTCACTGAAATTTCAAGCCATGATTATTGTATTAGTGTGTTCTGGCATTGCTATGGAGAAATACAGAAGACTCAATAATTTATGAAGAAAGGAGGTTTAATTGGCCCACGGTTCTGCAGGCTATACAGGAAGGATGATGCTGGCATCTACTTAGCTTTTGGGAGGACTCAGGAAACTTACCATCATGGCAGAAAGCAAAGGGGGACAGGCATGTTACAGGGCCAGAACAGCAAGAAAGTGAAAGGGGAAGGTGCTACACACTTTTAAATGACCAGATCTCATGAGAATTCACTCACTCACTATTGTGAGAACAATACCAAGAGGGATGATGCTAAACCATCATGAGAAATCCACCCCATGATCCAATCACCTCCTACCAGTCTTCACCTCTAACACTGGAGATTATATTATATCAGATTTGGGCAGGGACACACATCAAAACCATCAATTATTATATATGACTCCATTTAGTTAGAACTTTTACACATCTCCCAACACTTTTGCTAGTTTCCCATTTAGAGAGATCTTGCATGTAATCTGTTAAAATCATATCCACATATTTTATTTTTATTAGTATTTTACATGGATTTGATTTTTATCATTAATTGCTCATTGGAAACATATGGAAATAAGTTAATGGGTTGACTTAATTTTTTCTATGATGTGCTAAAATTACTAGTTTATTCTAGCAGTTGACTTTTACAGTCACTAGAATTTTATGTATAGGTAATGGAGTTGTTTAAAAATTTAGAATTGTATTTGTCATTTCTTTTTTTTTTTTTTTTCTTGAGACAGAGTCTCGCTCTGTGGCCCCGGTGGGAGTGCAGTGGCCGGATCTCAGCTCACTGCAAGCTCCGCCTCCTGGGTTTACGCCATTCTCCTGCCTCAGCCCCCCGAGTAGCTGGGACTACAGGCGCCCGCCACCTCGCCCGGCTAATTTTTTTAATTTATTTTTATTTTTTAGTAGAGACAGGGTTTCACCGTGTTAGCCAGGATGGTCTCGATCTCCTGACCTTGTGATCCGCCCGTCTCGGCCTCCCAAAGTGCTGGGATTACAGGCTTGAGCCACCGCGCCCGGCCGTATTTTTCATTTCTTAACGATGTATGTTTTACTTATTTCTTTGATTTGTCTCACTGGTTAATTCCTCCCATACAGTAGAGAGAACAATAGTGAAAGAGGACAATTTATCTTGGTCTGGATCTTAAATGATTAATTTATTAGTTCAAACTTCAGTGTGATATTTCCGTAGATGCCTTCTATTTGCTTAAGGATGCTTCTTTGTATTCTATTGGGGTGAGATATTTTTATTATAATTCTATCTTGAAAATTGCCAAATGATTTTTCTGCCCCAGAGGAAGTTTATATATTTTTTTCATTTCACTCAGTTAATGTGGTGAGTTTGAAAATTCAAAATACTTGAAAAATCACGTTCCTGTCAAACATTGCTTCTTATTGTGCCTTTAACTCGGGTATTTAGAGGAAACTTGTCTCCTATAGTTCAGTTTTTTTTTTTTAAATGTTTAAATTTTAGTGATATTTCTTTTTTTGTGTTTTTAAAATATTTTATGGGATATTGCATTGACCCATTTGTTTCAACTTTACAGCTCTAATTAACTATAAAAATTAATAAAATGTCAAACTCAACTATTACATATATCCCTTGATCTGGTGATTTAGGATTATGAGAAAAATGCTCAATTTCCCTCAATAGAAGGAAGTATCAACATTTATTTATTTATTTATTTATTTATTTATTTATTTATTTATTTATTTATTACTGTAGTCTCACAGCCTAAAAATCATTAGATCTCCACTGATCAGCAAGCAAATAATCATGTTTGTTTTTCTGAATTTTTGACAATTTCAGAATAGGCAAGAAAGCTAAATTTTTAAAATAAAATGCCAACACCAAGAATTTAAAATCAAATTCTTCACAATGAATCCCAACAGGAAATAGTTCTTCATTTTATGATTACTCAGAGATTTTGTTTGTTACAGTGGTCTTCCTTCTGGCTCATAGTTTTTTGCTACTCTGCAGCAGAAATAATAAGAAATATTTTCCCAGTCCACAGCTGTGAAGGAGAAGAAAACTATAAATCGGAAGTAGCATATTCTGTGGATCATTTATTTAAATAAATACCCACATAATCTAATCTAGTTGCATAATCAAAGACACTCTTCCTCTGTGTCTATTTTTTTCTTTTTCTTTTTTTTTTGAGACAGAGTCTCGCTCTGTTACCCAGTTGGAGTGCAGTGTCATGATCTTGTCTCACTGCAGACTCCACCTCCCAGGTTCCAGAAATCTTTCTGCCATAGCTTCCCGAGTAGCTGGGATTACAAGGTAGGTGCCACCATGCCCAGCTAATTTTTGTATTTTTAATAGAGACGGGGTTTCACTATATTGGCCAGACTGGTCTTGAACTCCTGGCCTTAAGTGATCTATCTGCCTCAGCCTACCAAAGTGCTGGGATTACAGTCATGAGCGACCCGCCAGGCTATGTCTATTTTTAATGTAGTGAACTATAATTATTTTTACATAAAAAACTATTGTTACAAATGTTATATGTATTTTAAGAGCATACAAACATATTCTGTTTTTTTATTTAATAAAAATCAGTGGCAGATTGATAATGCAGAACATTATTTATGAAAAATCATTTGTTATCATACAAACATGTATTTTATTTACAAATTATACTTTTGAATAGCTTTTTTGGAAACAAAATATTCGCATTTATTGCATACATTTGTCACCAAAATTATGTGAAAGGGTGTTTAAATCAAAATGTGAGTCCGTGTGTGTATGTGTGTGTTCCTATATAGGACCTGGATAACACATGTATACTAAATAAATACATGTATATATTATACATACACATATAAATATAATGTAAGTGTGTGTGTGTGTGTGTGTGTATCTGTGTGTGTGTGTATGCATATGCCTCTCTGGAAACAAAGACATTTTTAAAAATCTCCTCTTTTGAGCACATAAAGAAGTCCTTTCTCAAGTAATGGATAACAGGGGTTGGTACTTTGGCTGAATTCCTCTTCCCCTTACTTTCATTAGACTTGGCACTGTTGCATAGATAGATATGTGATAAGTTAGTACAATATATACAAACTAAAAATGGGTGATGCAACTTTTTAAAATTATGACCATCACAGTGAAAATTATGTCTCTAAAACCCAATGACCACAGGGAAATTCCAGTTTTTAGAAAATTATCAGGGGCTCAGGTATTTTCAGATTAAATTTTGAAAACCAGAGTGTTTTTCTATTTATTTATGTGAGCAAATTGCCCATTTGTTCACATTAAAACTTAATGGCATATTGCCTAAATCTTTCTCAGAAAAGTTTAGCTAAATTGCCTGGGATGTTTCCTTTCTCCCATATTACCATTACTGTGTATCGTCATATTTTTAATAATTTTAATTTTGGAACATGAAAATGGCCTATTTAAATGCGTATGTCTTTTTATTTGCAAAGAGATTAAATATCTCTTCAAATTTTTAAACTATATGTAGCCCTTCTTTTCTGCTATACCTGTTCATTCTCTCAAGCTATTTTTCCATCAGACAGTTTTATATTTTCTTATTGATTTGAATCTTCTATTAAAGTATTGTATACACATAGGTAAATGCATATAGGTTTAAAGCTTAATGAATTTTAAAATACTATGATCATCCAGAATAAGAAAATGTAATAGTCACACACCTGATTTCCATCCATCCCTCCTAACATAACACTATTTTAACTTTCACCAGTAAGGAATCAAATAGTGTGTGTAGTGTTTCAGGCCATATTTTTTTGTTTAATATTATGTTTGTGAGATTAATTGATTATATGAAACTATTTACATTTATTTCTCTTTAATATTTTATTAGGTGATCATATTACAACGTATTTGTCTGCTGTACTTTTTATAAGTATTTTAGTTTATTTTTTCCCCATAGTTTGGGGTTATTTTGGTGTTGTTCTGAAAAGTGTTTTCATAAACATTCTAGTACACATTTTTTTTTTTTTTTTTTTTTTTGAGACGGAGCCTCACTCTGTCGCCCAGGCTGGAGTGCAGTGGCGCCATCTCGGCTCACTGCAAACTCCGCCTCCCGGGTTCACGCCATTCTCCTGCCTCAGCCTCCCGAGTAGCTGGGACTACAGGCTCCCGCCGCCACGCCCGGCTAATTTTTTTTTTGTATTTTAGTAGAGACGGGGTTTCACCGTGTTACCCAGGATGGCCTCGATCTCCTGACCTCGTGATCCGCCCGTCTCGTACTTCCACAGTGCTGGGATTACAGGCGTGAGCCACCGCGCCCGGCCAGTACACATCTTTTTAGCTAGATATGTGCATGCGTTTCTGGAGAAACCATCTTTACAAGTAGAATTTTGGGATCTAATACATATCTTTATCCAAATTATTTGAACTCAGTTATGCAAATAACATCAATTTATGAGTGTTCTAATTAGTCAACATTCTCACCAATATTTTGCGTTTTCTCTTCAACTTAGACTTCCAAAATATTTCTTTCAAATTTAAGGTTCTGAATGACAGGTAATTACATCTCATTGTGGTCTGAATTCGTTTTTCAGATAACAAATATAAGTAAAAACCTTTTAATAAGTTTATTGGTTATTTGAATATTTTATTTTTGAAGTGTCTAAAATCTTTTCTTTTTAATACAGTCCAGTTATTTTTCTGTGGGTTGCTTCTTATTGTCTCGTTGAGTTCATTGAGTTTTTAGTATCCTTTTCCAGTTAACATTGCCCCCTCCTTGATCTGAAATGTTTTCATTATATACCACATTTCCATATCTGTCAATGTCCTGATTTTCTATATGATCTTAATCTATCTGTATTTATATAGTCATTTTAATCATAGAAGCTTTAAGAATTGCTTGATATTTTGTACTGACTCCACATTCTATTGATTTTTTAGGATATTTGTAGCTACTCTTGCTTCTTTATTCCTCCAAGTAAATTATCTACTTCTCTAAATCCAGAAAAATAAATTCTAGAAAATACTGTTTTGTTATAACATAAAAGGTATAAGTTTATTTAAAGAACTGACACATTTATGAGTTTGAGACTTTTGCAAGAGCATGCTATTTTTTTTCCCCTATGCTGAAGTACAAATTTGTGTCATTCAGGAGTGTTTTCTGGTTTTTATATATATAGGTTTTAAACATTTCTGGTTAAGTTTATGCCTTCTCATTTTATTTTAGTTTAGTTAATGATATTTTACATGTGTAAGTTCCACAATTATTTATTCTACATGTTCTGATTCAATATGAACACTCTCCTTAGTTCCTTTAACAGAAATTGTGCTTGTTTATAGCATTATTAAATAAATAAAGAAATTTTAAGTTAAATCATGGCAAGGAGTTATAATTATACTAAGCTTTTTAGTTCCTTGAGATTTTGGCTCACTCATATGTAATCTATGTGAACATTTTTCTGTGATATCTAACATTAGAAAGATCCTCAATGATAGAATACTGTTTCTTCCTAGCTGATTCATACATCTTTCTCTGCTAACATTTTGTTTGCTGAAGTGTTCCCCAACATATGACTCATTGCTTACTAAATCCCTATTGAACAGCCAAAGCATTGGTGACTAATTATGTCATTAATTTGCGAAAGTCAGAGACAATAAGACTGTCAGTTGAAACTTTGTAGGAGAAAAAAATGTCACTGCTGTCAGCTGCAAAGATCCTTAAAGTGGTCTTTAATAAAGTCAAATTTTGTGACAATAATGATTGCATCAAAGTCGGGGAAATACCTCTTAGATCAAATAAGATACACTAAAAAGCCAAAAATTATTTTTATCTCACTTCATATTCTCATAAAGTCTATTCACTGTTACTTGGATGTGAGACTTAGCAGATGGAAAAGAAGACACTGTATTTTCCTATGGACTAATGACCACAATGGTTGAAGAACTGCAGTAAAGTTTCTACAATATTTTCCATCTATTCATTTGCTCAATCATCTTGTGATGGTTACATTGGTTAATTCCAGTCTTTCGTGTGTAAGCAACAGTATTTTTCTATTCTTACAAATAATTTTCAGGGTCAACGCTTTGAGGATTAGGCCTTAAATAATGGCAATGTGTATTACTACTTTGATACCAACTCTATCCAACCTAATGTTGGAATTTGTTTGACAAAGTGGTGGGTATTTGAAAAAAGGCAGCACTGAATAAAAAGAATATGATGGGCAAAAGAAAAATGGAGGTGTTTTGAATGGAAGTCTAAAATATTTATTGATCAATGCTGAACCAAGTAAGTAGGAGATGCCTGTACATAAATGACTGACATTATCCTGATCTAGTAACAGGGAGAAGCAGAACATCTGAAAGCTGTTTATTAATTTGATAATAATATTAGAAACATGCAAATCAAGATTAATAGTATTCACTTCTAATTGGGTTTAGGTGGACTTTAACTATTTTGCTTCTGATGTTCTTATATTTTTAATTTTCTGTAATGATCATATAACATATAATATTTTGATAATATTAAACATTTGAGAATTAAACTCCATTAGACTGTATCTTTCTTAAAATAATATAAACACCCAATCTTGTCCTTAACAATTGTGTTCTCAAACATTACTCTATTCCCTCAAGCCAGTGTTGCTTTGGACCCGTATTGTCCATCATTTCAATTTACCTTGAAGTTTTTTATTGCAACAATTAAATGCTTTGAATGCTACTCAAGGCACACTTCTATTTCAATAAAATTTCAAAGTTAATAGTCACATCAAATTTTGTTGGTGCTCATTGAATTTGGTTATTGAAACCATAAGTAGTATGTTTTATGCTCACTCAGGGAGATAAAAGTAGTAATATTTGTTTCATATTCAAACTGTGATGACTGAAAACAAAATAGAGAGCTGAAAATTAGTATTTCATGTCAAATTTTAATTAAATAGGCTTAGCAGACCAAAATTAAAATATCAACTTTTTAAAATTATTGATGACAGATAGACAACTAGATTGAGTGAACACTGGCATTTCTTTTCAAATAAAGTTTAGGGTATGAATTAAACATAAAGTGTTATTATTATACAGCAAAGCATGTGAAAAATTTAATTCGAACCCTACTTAGCTTAAAATCCTGACATTCTGGGATACAAGTCCTGCAAACTTCCCACATGGAATCAAAAATTTTTCTAAACATGTTGCATGCTGTATCTCTCCTATGTGACTTTGCTGATGTCATTCCCACATTCTAGATTATCCCAACCCACCTTAAGTGACTGCTTTTGCATAATCTTCCTTAAAATTCTAACTCAAGCGCTGTGTCTTTTGAGTCCTTCCCTAACATCTTCGTTCTTTCAGTCATCATTAATTATAGTTAGTTGTTATAGCACCTGTTAGCACTGTAAAATTATGTGCTTAAACCAGTACAACATGCAGACTAAGGTCACATATTACATAGGCTCATATCAGCATCACCTAGAACAGCAAAATGTATGCAGACTGATCACAATATATTTGGATGTACAAAATATATTGAGAGCAAAATGTGATGGAAATTTAGGTGATGCTCTTCGAGCATTGCTTCTATTTTCCAATCATGTAACCAGGAATCATTGTTCCTGTGTGTGTATATATATACACAACATATATATACAACATATATACATATATACACATATACATACGTATGTATATACGTATATACACATATACATACGTATGTATATATGTATATATGTATACATACATATGTATGTGCATATATACGTATGTATATGTATACATGTATACACATATACATATATACATATGTGTACACACAAAACATATATACATATATACATATATGTTTTGTGTGTATATATAAACACAACAATCTATAGGATTGCTTTTTAAAGTAGTATAAGCAAAAAATTTTAAGAGAAACATTTAATGAGTGTGTAAAACATCAGATGAGTGTGTATGTACCTTTGCTATTATTTGTGGAAATGGGGTTATAAAATAAACTCTTTTATTTTCTTTCATAAAGCATTTCTTTAATATGAAGTAAGGCAATATGTACTATGTTATTAGTGTTTTAATTTCCTTGGATATAAAATAATATCTTGTTCCTTTGATTCTCTTACATATAAGTGTATTTACTCAGATTTCACTCAAAATACACAACATATATTTAATGTTGAAAAAATATATACTTTGGAATATATTATCACTTCATTTCACATTAGGAAATCAAAATTTCTGGCATACAAGTGCATTCCAGTCTGAAAAAAATTATGCAATAATGAATTTAACAGAAAGCAAATTGCTTGTATACGGAGTCAACATGAAGCTATATCAATATTTATTAAAAGTTTATATATTACTTTTGGTTCCCTGGACAGCAATACAAAATTCAAATAATTATTCTATTTTTATATCCCAATTTGTAATTATGAAACTTAAGCATTTTATTTTTATTTTTCTCTTTCAGGTTTACCTGAAGCTTCACAAAATTCTGTGAGGAATATATTATAACAGCCGTTTTGCTTATTTCCACACAAACCAAAGGAAATACATATTTTCTATGCCCTGAAGAATTTACACTTTTCTGTAAATGACATATGGTAGTGAATTCTTTTTGGTAATAAAATATTCCTGTTTTTATGCTGAACAGGCTTTTCATTTAAATTCAAGGCAACATATCAGAGCTTTGCCATAATAATACAGAGTAATCAACCAAAGTAATATAGGATTTAAGTAACAAAGAGTTTAAACAATTTAATACGTCATCTATTAATTTTAAACTGAAAATTTACAGAAGTTATTTGGAATATGCTAGCAGAGTACACACACATACACACACACATCACACATTCACACCCAGCTAAAGGAAATTACCACAACTATAATGATTTCATCAAAGATCTGAAATTAAAGTTTCTTTTAGACTTTCAGCTGAAGTTCATAGTAAATAAAAGTAATATGATCATTGTTGCATACTGTGAATCAACAGCACACAGAAACCTTAGAGTTTCTATATTTACACAGCTTAATTATCCGAACTGAAACCTGAGGCCATCTGTGTCAACATGATTTCACAATTTATTCCGGAAAATCATTTTTCAGGAAGGTAAGGCTGCAAACCAATAAATAACTTATTGTTTGCTTCAGGAAATTTCTGCAAATCAATTTGTGTCAGCAAACAATTCTCCTCTGGGCCAATAGATTGCTCACCTGGGCAGGCAGCGGCTTATATCAATAGCAGTTTACTTATGAAGACTTCTGTCAAGGCCCTTAACTCACAGTGTCTCCCAATCTTAAACTCTATGTCCTGAACATTATCTATTCTAATCAGTCATTGTTCTTGAAAGGCCCTGGGTAACCATTGGAGCCCAGACTTCAATACCTTATAAATAACACCTTATCATCTACTCTTCTAAAATAACCCCTGTCAAGGTGGTGACCCCCCTTGTAGTCGTATTTTACGGAACTTAGCTTTCCCTAATCAATGTGAGTCTATTGGACGCAGTGTCAGAGGAAACAATCATAGAGTTTCTGAAAGACTCAGCCAATGGTTTTCTAACCATTATGGTTCAAGATCCTTAACACCAAACAGAAAGTTTCCCCGAGGCGCCGTAAACAACCCATTTGGGCGCTTCCCTGATCATCATAGTGAAATCCAGCATCTAATTTTTTTTTCGGTGGACTCTCAACTTTTATATTTATGTTAGTTTTGATTCCTAGAAATAAGAAATGTTTGTATAAGGAATTCTTTGATCATTTGATTATGTGTTATCCTTAATAAAAACCTACTTTATTACTTCGAACATTATTGATTTTCTTCCTGTGTTTCCTCACCATATATTTTATAAGCCTATAAAAAGCAGTTCATAGGAAAATGAACAAGCTCAAGTTCAATGAATACCTGTTTCTTTTTGACCCTAAAAACGGATGAATTCAGAAAACCACATTAAAACCAGCATCCTTATAGAATACATTTTGCTTTGAGTCACCTACGTGAATTTTGCGGGAATGTTCCTAGGTCTTGTCATGTTTTCCCTGTAAGAGTTTGGTGCTAGAAAATATGTCCACTCCAAACACTTCGCCTGCTTGGAACTGCAGATTTGGGGGGCTTCAATTAAAGAGATCTAAATAATATACTAGGAGCCCAAGATAAATTTCAAAGGCAACTTCTTACCATCCTTTATCAGACCATTGCGGGTTCATCTCAATATAGTATAGATCCAAAATTCCTACAGGCAGGCTTTTGCTTCTTCCATATGTTCACACAATAATTATGTTTTGTGTGCTTATAATTTCAAATTGTATACTTTCACCAAGCATAATTTAAAGTTACAGTATCCTCTTTAGGGACACTTTTATAT
>NC_045437.1:20997946-21091885 GCF_002776525.5 Piliocolobus tephrosceles
ATTGCGGCACTATTCACAATAGCAAAGACTTGGAATCAACCCAAATGTCCATCAGTGACAGACTGGATTAAGAAAATGTGGCACATATACACCATGGAATACTATGCAGCCATAAAAAAGGATGAGTTTGCGTCCTTTGTAGGGACATGGATGCAGCTGGAAACCATCATTCTTAGCAAATTATCACAAGAAGAGAAAACCAAACACCGCATGTTCTCACTCATAGGTGGGAACTGAACAATGAGTTCACTTGGACTCGAGAAGGGGAACATCACACACTGGGGCCTATCATGGGGAGGGGGGAGGGGGGAGGGGGGAGGGATTGCATTGGGGAGTTATACCTGATATAAATGATGAATTGATGGGTGCTGATGAGTTGATGGGTGCAGCACACCAACATGGCACAAGTATACATATGTAACAAACCTGCATGTTATGCACATGTACCCTAGAACTTAAAGTATAAAAAAAAAAAAAAAAAATTCCTGGGCCGGGCGCGGTGGCTCAAGCCTGTAATCCCAGCACTTTGGGAGGCCGAGACGGGTGGATCATGAGGTCAGGAGATCGAGACCATCCTGGCCTACCCGGTTGAACCCCGTCTCTACTAAAAAAACTACAAAAAACTAGCCGGGCGAGGTGGTGGGCGCCTGTAGTCCCAGCTACTCCGGAGGCTGAGGCAGGAGAATGGCGTGAACCCGGGAGGCGGAGCTTGCAGTGAGCTGAGATCCGGCCACTGCACTCCAGCCCAGGAGACACAGCAAGACTCTGTCTCAAAAAAAAAAATTCCTTTTCTAAAATCTATAAGCAAGGCAAAGAAAAAATGAGAAATCTGAAACTAGCTGACTTTTAATACCCCTTCTTTCCAAATCTTGATTGAAATGAGTGGTCTTCATTCCACGATTACTTGTCTTGTTTTGCATGCACTGATTCCAAAACTCTTTCTGGTTTCCTTTCAATCCTGAAATATTGAAAGGCTCAATTGTCTCTTAAAATCAAACTTTCTTTATTATAGAGAAAACCCACTGTGTTTACATTTTAGCTCTGGTATTGATCTGAGCTGAGATCCACTTTCAAAGCTACTCCACTGGGAACGAAAGAGGGGGAGGATAAAGGTAAATTGGTTAATAGATAGAAAAAAATTTATAAAAGGAATAAGTTTTAGTATTCAATAGTACAATGAGAAAATTATAGTTAACAAAAACTTGTTGTATATTTCAAAATAGCTAGAAAAAAAGTTGTAGGTCAGTCACTGTGGCTCATGACTGTAATCCCAACACTTCGGGAAGCTGAGGCAGGAGGATCACTTGCGCTCAAGAGTTTGAGAGCAGCCTGGGCAACACAGCAAAACGCAGTCTCTATAAAAAATACAAAAACTACTGGAGGTGGTGGCACGGGTCTGTAGTCCCAGCTACTCCAGAGGTTGAGGTGGAAGAATCTCTTGAGCCCAGGTCTTTGTAATGTTCCCAACTCAAAGAAAGGAAGATAAAAATAGTTGAGTTGATAGTTATCTCAATTACTCCAATTATTCTGAGTTAATCATTACATGTTGTACACATGTATCAAAATATTACATGTACTCCAAAACTATATACAATTATATCAATAAAAATCCTTAAAAAAACCCAAAAATATTCTAAAGCCTAAATAAGATACACAAAACTATATAGAGATATTTTGAATAGTTCTAATAACATATAATCCACAGGTCTCTGATCTATAATATACTGCTTTTTTATATGCTATGAGGAATTTTACTTGTAAAAAAATAGGTGGAAAGGTAGAATATGAAAACTATGAGAGTGACATAAGAAACTCTGAATTAGGTGAGAAACCAGAGAGATTTAGAAATCTGTAGACATTGTGCATTCCCCAATGCCTTTCCCCTTAAAAAAAATATTATATTCTAATCCAGTCCATCAAATAAAGTCTACATTCATTAGAAACATATTCTCTTGGTTTTTATAATTTCAATTTTTTTCAGACACAGATAATGCATATGCAGATCTGTTACTTGTGTACAGTGTACCCTGGCAGTGACCATAGTACCCAGTAGGTAGTTATTCAACCCATGCTCCCCTCTCTCCCCAACCCCTATAGTGTGTTTTATTCCCATGTTAATATTCCTGTGTGTTCAGTGTTTAGCTTCCACTTATAAGTGAGAACATGTGGTATCTGGTTTTCTGTTCCAGCACAATTTTCTTAGGATTATGTCCCCTAGCTCCATCCATGTTGCTGCAAAGGACATAATTTAATTCTTTTTTTTTTTTTTTTTTATGGAGGCATAGTATTCCATAGCGTATACGTACCACATTTTCTTTATCCAGTCCATCATTGATGGGCACCTAGGTTCATTCCATGTCTTTGCTATTGCGAATAACATGCCAATGAACATACGAGTGCATATATATTTTTTGGTAGAATGATTTATTTTCCTTTGAATGTATACCTAGCATTGGGAATGCTGAGTCAAAGGGTATCTCTGTTTTATGTTCTTGGACAGATCTCCAAAATACTTTCCACAGTGCCTGAACCAGTTTGCATTTCCACCGACAGTAGTGTATAAGCATTCCCTTTACTCTGCAACCTGGCCAACATCTAATTTTTTGACTTTTTAATTATAGCCATTGTGACTGATGTGAGATGGTATCTTACTATAGTTTTTGCTTGCATTTATTTCATGATTAGTGAGGATGAGTGCTTTTTCATATGTTTGAATGTCTTCTTTTGAGAAAATATCTGTTCATGTCCTTTGCCTTTTTTTAATTTAAATTCTAATTTTAAGTTCTGGGGTACCTGTGCAGGATGTGCAGGTTTGTTACACAGGTAAATGTGTGCCATGGTGGTTTGCTTTGCCCTTTTTAACTGGAGTTATTTGTTTTTTTCTTCTCATATTTTCTTCCTTATAGATTTGGTGTATTAGACCTTGATCAGATGCATAGTTTGCAAACATTTTCTCCCATTCTGTAAGTTTTCTGTTTACTCTGTGGATAGTTTCTTTTGCTGTGCAGAAGCTCTTTAATTTGATTGACTCCCAGTTGTCAATTTCATTTTTGTTGCAATTATTTTTAGAAACTTAGCCAAAAATTATTTGCCAAGGCCAATGTCAAGAAAAATATTTCCTAGGTTTTCTGTTAGAACTTTCATAATTTGAGGTCTTACATTTTAACCTTTAATCCATCTTGAGTTAATTTGTGCATATGGTGGAAGGTAAGCATCCAGTTTTATTCTTCTGCTTATGGCTAGTGAATTATCCCAGCACCGTTTATTGAATAGGGTGCCTTTTCCCCATTGTTTGTTTTTGTTGGCCCTGTTGATGATCAGATGGTGGAAAGTGTGCAGCTTTATTTCTGAGTGTTCTACTCTGTTCCATTGGCTTCAGTGTCTGCTTTTGTAACAGCATCATGCTGTTTTAGTTACTGTACCCTTATAGTATAGCTGGAAATTGGGTAGTATGATGCTTCTCTGGCTTTATTATTTTTGCTCAGAATTGCTTTGGCCATTTTGGGTTTTGGGGGTGTTCCACATAAATTTTAGAACAGTTTTTTTCTAATTATATGAAGAATGATATTGGGAGTTTCATGGGGATAGCCTTGAATCTACAAATTGCTTTGGGCAGTATGGCCATTTTAACAATATTGATTCTTTTACTCTGTAAACATGGAATGTTATTCCATCTATTAGTGTTCACAAAATTTTTTTCCTTCCTTCCTTCCTTCCTTCCTTCCTTCCTTTCCCTCCCTCCCTCCCTTCCCTTATTTCCTTCCTTTTTTGAGACAGAGTCTCACCCTTTCACCAAGGCTGGAGTGCCGAGGTTATTATAGCTCACTGCAGGCTTGAACTCCTGGGCTCAAGTATCAGGGTAGTTAGGATACAGGCATGTGCCACCATGCCTGGTTTTTTTTTTTTTAATTTTTTGTGGAGATGAGGTTCCACTATGTTGCCCAGGCTGGTCTCAAACTCCTGGGTTTAAGCAATATGCCTGCCTCGGCCTCCCAAAGGCATGAACGACTGCATCCCGCTTCAGATTTCATTCAGCCGTGTTTTGTAATTCTCCTTGTAGAGATCTTTCACATCTTTGGTTAGTTGAGTTTGCAGGTATTTCATTTTCATTGTGAGTGTTGTAAATATGATTGTGCTCTTCATTTAACTCTCAGCTTGGATGTTATTGTTGTATAGAAATGCTACTAATTGTTGTACATTGATTTTGTATCCTGAAACCTTGCTAAAATCCTTTATCATTTATAGTAGACTTTTGTTGGGGTCTTTAGGATTTTTTAGGTATAGAATAATATTGTTGGTGAAGAGAGATAGTTTGCCTTAATCTTTACTTCCTATTTGGGTGCTTTTCTCTTTTTCTCTTGCCAGATTGCTCTGGCTAGGACTTCCAGTACTATGTTGAATAGGAGTGGTAAGAGTGGATGTCCTTGGCCTGTTTCAGTTCTAAAGGAGAATGCTTTCAACTTTTGCCCATTCAGTATTATATTGGCTGTAGGTTTGTTGTAGATAGCTCTTTTTTATTTTGAAGTATGCTTCTTTGAAGCCTTAACTGTTGAGAGGTTTTTTTTTTCTTTTTTTCATGAAGGGACATTGGATTTAATTGAAAGTTTTTTTGGCATCCATTGAGATGATCATATGGTTTTTGATTTGATTCTGTTTATGTGGTGAATCACATTTATTGATTTGCATATATTGAACCAGCCATACATCCCAGGAATAAAGCCTGTATTGTCATAGTAGATTGATTTTTTGATATGCTACTGATGGATTCAGTTTGCTAGTACTTTGTTGAGAATTTTTGAGTCTATGTTCATCAGCAATGGTCACCTGAATGTTCTTTTTTATTGTGTCTCTGCCAGGTTTTGATATTAAGCTGATTCTGGCTTCACAGAGTGAGTTAGGAAGGAATACCTTCTCTTCAATTTTTTGGAATAGTTTCAGTAGAATTGTACTAGTTCTTCTTTATACCTCTGTTAGAACTTGGCTGTGAATCCACATAGTCCAGGGCATTTTTGGGTAGTAGGTTTTTTATTACTTATTCAATATCAGAGCTTCATATTGGTTTCTTCAGTATTTAAGTTTCTTCCTGATTCAATCTTGGAAGGTTGCCTGTTTTCAGAAATTTATCCATTTCCTTTAGATTTGCTAATTTTGGTGTCTAAAGTTATTCCTTGTATTTTCTGAGGATTACTTTGTATGTCTGTGGGATCCTTTTTAATGTCTTTTTTTCATTCTGGTTTGTATTTAGATCTTCTCTTTTTTCTTCTTTGTTTATCTAGCTAATGGCCTATCAATCTCTTCTTTTAAATCACCTCTTCGTTTTATTAATCTTTTGTATGGATTTTTGCATCTCAATTTCATTCAGATCTTCTCTATTTTAGTTATTTCTTAATGTAGGGTTGTTCTTTTTTTTTTTTTTTTCTAATTCCTTTAGGTGCAATACTGGATTGTTAATTTGAAATATTTCTAATTTTATGATAAAGACATTTAAACTTTCCTCTTAACACTGATTTAGCCGCATCCCAGATATTTTGGTAATTTGTGTTCCCATTCTCATCATTTCACATATATTTAAAAATTTCTCCTTTAATTTTGATGTTCACACAGAAGTTACTCAGGAGAAATTTGTTTAATTTTCATCTATTTGTGTAGTTTTGAGAGATGTTAATATTTATTTATATTTTGATTACATTGAGGTCTAAGAGTGTGCTTGGTATGACTTCATTTTTTTAAATGTATCCAGACTTGCTTTATGACCAAGCATGTGGTCCATGTTAGAATATGTTGCCTGTGCAGATGAGAAGAATGTGTATTCAGAGGTTATTGAGTGGACGGCTCTGTAGATGTCTATTAGGTCTAAATGGTCAAGTGTCAAGTTTAAGTATACAGTTCCTTTGTTAGTTATCTGCTTTGATAATCTAACTCTGCCAGCGGGGGTGTTGAAGTCTCCTACAATTATTGTGTGGTCGTCTGTCTTTGCATAGTCCAAAAAGAACTTGTTTTATGAATCTAGGTGTTCCAGGTTAGGTGCATTTATATTTAGGGTACTTAAGTATTCATGTTTGATCATATACTTTGTCATCACATAATGTTCTTCATTCTTCAGTTGTTCTTAATTTTTATTAAAGTCTGTTTTATCTGATATAAGAATAGTGACTCCTGCTTTTTTGTTATCGATTTGCATGGCAGATTTTCTCCATCCCCTTATTTTGGGCCAGTGACTGTCATTACATATGAGATGAGTCTCTTGAAGACTACAGATGGTGAGCCTTACATTTTTATCCAGTTTGCCATTGTATATCTTTTAAGTGGGGTGTTTAGCCTATTTTCATTCATGGTTGATGTTGATATATGAGATTTTGATCCTATCATCATGCTTGTAGCTGGTTTTTATGTAGACTTGATTGTGTAGATACTTTATAGTGCCTGTGAGCTATATACTTAAGTGGGTTTTTGTGGTAGCAGGTGCCATTCTTTTTACTCAACGTATGGCACTCCCTTAAGGACCTTTCATAAAGTTGGTCAAGTTGAAATTGATTCCCTCAGTATTTGCTTATCTGAGAAGGAATTTGTTTCTTCTTTACTTATGAAGTTTAGTTTCGTGAAATATAAAATTCTTGCCTGGAATTTATTTTCATTAATGATGTTGGACATAGGCCCTTAATCTCTTCTGGCTTGTAAGGTTTTTGCTGAGATATTTACTACTAGCCTGATGGAGTTCTTGCTGCATGAAAACATGACCTTTCTCCCTAGCTGCCTTTAAGATTTTTTTCTTTTGTGTTTACCTTAGTGAATATGATTATGTGCCTTGAGGATAGTCACCTTTTATAGTCCCTAGCTGGATTTGCTGTATTTTTTTGGATTTACATGTCACTCTATGTAGCGAGGTTAGGAAAACTTTCATAGACTCTATTCTCAAATCTATTTTCCAAGTTGTCTGTTCTCTTTATTTCTCTCTTAAACATGGCAATGAGTCATCAATTTCATCTCTTTATATATTTCCATATTTCTTAAAGCTTTGGTTCATTTTCTGTTTTTAATCCTTTTTTAAAATTTTCGTCTGACTCAGTTGATTCAATGAACCAGTCTTTGAGCTCTGAGTTTCTTTCCTTAGCTTGGCCTACCTTCTGTTAATATTTCTTATTGTATTACAAAATTCTTATACTGAATTTTTTCTGACCTAGAAATTCAGTGTGGTTATTTTTTAAAATGACAATTTCATCTTTCAGCACTTACTTAGATTATTTTACTGGATTCCTTGGATTGGGTTTCAACTTTCTTCTTAACGTTCATGAGCTTCCCTGCCATCAATGTTCTGTATTCTGTATCTGTTGCAATTATTTTAGACTGATTAAGAACCATTGCTTGGTAGCTAGTGGGCTAATTTTGAGGTAAGAGGACACTCTAGCTTTTTGAATTGCCAGAGTTCTTGCACTGATTTATTCTTTTCTAGTAGGGTTAGTGTTCCTTTAACTATAGTATATCTTGAGTATAGTCAATTGGTTTTGTTTCTGGATGCTATCAAAGGGCCAGGGCTTTCTCTGTCCAGGATGTTTATGTATGGATAATTCTTATGTTTGGTTTCACAGGTGTATATGTAGCAGGATAAACTTTGATGTTGTAGTTTGGGCTGTGAGCCAATGCATGGTGCTTAAGAGTAACGACTAGTGGCTAGCCTAGTACCCAGTGGCATGGCTGTTTTATACTTCCTTTTATTTGCAGGTGTGCCCTGTAGTGGGGGTGAGATAGATGCCTCCATCACCAGGTCTGCTCCTGGGCCTTGGGAGAGTCTTCTACAATCATTGGTGATGCACCTGTGTTTCTTGTGTTAGGTGTTCTAGGCCACAGGTCTCCCTCAGGCAGAGGCCCTTTCCTGGGAGCCATTCTGGGCCAGGAACTAGCTGTAGTGTTTGGGTTCCCTGCACAGGCTTCCTCCCTCTTCAACTCAGCTTCATTGCTGCCTCTCCATCCACTCAGCATTTTCTCTCCTAAGATCTGCCTAAATTATGGTGTTTACTCCATAAGTTGGTATCCCTCAGTGGGAGTGGTGCTTCCTGACCACTTCAAATTGACCATCTAGTCTCGTAGAATGAAAACCTCTTTGATAGACTTTGTAACATTTTTGAATATTACGTTCAGGAGTCAAATCTTACACCGTGTGATCCCAGCTACCTCTTCACTTTTGAGAATAACCTTAAGTAATTACGGGATAGTTAAATATGTAATTAAAAACTGAAAAGTATAACAGCTACACTTCCAGATCTCAACTTCTTTCAGAAAATTTTAAAATCTCTTTAAGAAAGGCAAATTGAGACCAAACTAGACTAATAGCTTTATAAAAATAAGTGCTCAAGGAGGGTATTACATGTGAAAATTAAACTTGGAATTTGTCATTTTACCCATAAAATTACTAAGAGTAATTTTCTTGAAATGTAAATAACTTTACAAATTTTTAATTAACAAGGACGCTAAAATATTACTCCTCTTACCCTTACATAACCTCTTCCTTGAAAACAACAATTTACTCATCTGGTGTGTGACTCTAATAACCTTCAATCATTCTCTATATCTGACATCATGACTAGTACCTTAGGATTTTAACTAAGCAATCTTTCTTTCTTCCTTTATGATATTATATCCAGTAATTTAATAATAAGCAATCTATGTTGCAAATTAAACTTCCAAATTGAATTCTAATTTTCAAACCCCAAGGACCCGTTTCTTCTGCCTTAATCATAATTAGGTGTTAGTTAATAGAAAACTTAACTGGCTGGGTGCAGTGGCTCATGCCTGTAATCCTAGCACTTTGGGAGGCCAAGGGTGGGTGGATCACCTGAGGTCTGGAGTTCGAGACCAGTCTGGCCAACGTGGTGAAACCCCATCTCTACTACAAACACAAAACATTAGCCAGGTGTTGTGGCAGGTGCCTGTAATCCCACCTACTCAGGAGGCCGAGGCAGGACAATCACTTGAACCTGGGGGGTGCAGGTTGCAGTGAACCGAGGTCACACCACTGCACTCCAGCCTGGGCAACAAGAGTGAAACTTTGTCTCAAAAAAAAAAAAAAAAGAAAAAGAAAAAGAAAATTAACTAAGTCAAGCCTAAATAAAACTTATTCACAAAGTGGCAAACTTTTTTAATCTAAAAATTTAACTGTATTCATGTCTCATTTATAGAAGATTATTTTACAATGAGGTTTTACACATCAATCAGTTGAGCCACTTCTTTTTTTTTTTTTTTTTGATGGAGTTTCGCTCTGTCACCCAGGCTGGAGTGCAGTATTATGACCTCTGCTCACTGCAACCTCTGCCTCCCGGATTCAAGCGATTCTCCTGCCTCAGCCTCCCGAGTAGCTGGGATTACAGGTGCGTGAGCAAGAGAAACTCACAGATTCAAATGTTCACAAACATTTATGTTCTATTTTGATAGATACATAAACTATATTTCTCATTTTTATATAGTGAAAAAAATTATTGAAACTGCCCTCTAAAATTAATTGGAAGCTTAATATTACCTTTGGAAAGTGTAGGAAATCGGGAAAGGCAAAAGGTAATGTGTTCATGTTTTCTCTGTTCCATAATGCAAGAAATAGATAAACACAGGCACAAAAAAAAAAAAAAAAAAAAAAATCCTGTCTTTAGAGTAGAAAGAAAGTCGATAGAATTGAGTTGCTAACCCTTAGCATTACTGACATTTTATGCCTGATATTCCTGCACTTGGTGGGGGGTTATTCTTTGCATTGTAGGATATTAATAGTATCTCTAGGCTATACCACTACATACCAGTAGCATCACCACCTAATCATTGTAATTCAAAATGTCTCCAGACACTGACAAGGGTTCTATGGAAACAAAAATCATTCTGGTTGGAAACCACTTGTAAACAGAAAGTCTAGTAATGGTGGAATTATAAAGTGACAGAAAAGCTCATGTTTTTCTGATTAGGTTGAAAAAGTTGCTCAGAAATTAAATCCTACTGTGTTCATAAAAAACAAGGAACCCAGCCCTGAAGCAAAGAACTAATCAGGAAAGTTGTTTTCTCTTTCAAGTCTACGATTTCAAATGACCTTGAAGTGGTCATCTTTACAGTCAGAGAAGCATATTTGTGTTGGGGAGAAGAAAAAACAAGGAAATGAGGCAGACGTCAGAATTATGCCTAGGAAAGAACTGTGTGTTTGGTTATAAACTAGATCCAATAAATAAATACTTGGTAAAGGTATAATAAGCCTATTGTGAAAAAAAAAAATTAAGGCTTAAAATATCCTCAAACATCCCAAATTGCACTAATCAGTGCAATTGATTAGTCATGCTGAGAAAGCATTCATTGTTCTAATTTAAGATGGAGGCATGGGGAGTAAGAGAAAATGTTAATTACCTCAGAAAGTAAATCTATGAGCCACAGGGACAGTGACCTTAAAGTTACTTCCACAGGATATATTTATGGTTTCATCAAATGAATATTTGTACTGCTCAGAAATATTTTTGTCAGTGCTATGCAGACTTCTTTGTTTTCTGATAGGAGCTTCACCATGGTAATTTAGATTTTACAGATAATTTGTCTTTTGACTTTATAGGGCACTAGTCCTTGATAAGCTATATAGTGGCCTAAGGGAAAGAACTGCATGTCATGAAACATCCTGAACGCTAATGGGCGTAAGCAGTAACTGGGCAAAAATTTAGATTGTTTACAGAGTGAAGAGAAGTGAGTTTTTCATACATAAAGAAGTATGCAAATTATATTTCGTAAGTAGTCTTTTGTCTTCTGGAATGGTGATATATACAAAGCAATCTGGGAAGACACAATCTGATAATAACAGATCCTTCATTAACTTGAATTATTCTTTGCAGAAAAGATGCCTCTTTAGCCAAAATTGCTCATGTTTAACTGCTGTGTAAGCAAGAAATCACCTACTTGGTTTAAGCCATTCAGTGTACTCTCTAGATAGATATGACACAAAGCTAGCATTATAATACACTAAACCAAGTGTTAATGTAATTTTATGTTGATTTTCACTAAATTCTGAAAATAATAAAAGTCATCTGATATTTTAGGCTTACTATCTGAACTTGATACTATGATAGGTGTTTCAAATGTTTATCTCATTTGATTCTTAGAACAAACTTATAATGTGGGTACTAATACAATACTGATTTTTTAAATAAGAAAAAGGATTGCAAAAAATTTAAAAAGTCATATTAAAAAGTACAAAATTCTTTCTATCTCCAAATGTATAATGAATTTTATATAGTCAGTTAATATTTTTAGGTCTATAAAGTAATGTTTGGTGTAATAGTTGATTTCTTTAATGTTAATTCAGAATCACCACATTATCAATTTGAAATTAATTCACCTATTCAAAGAAGTTGCTTCCTCCAATTAAGACAGTATAATAGGCAAAATAATGGTTTCCAAAAAAAAAAAAAAAATGCATGTCCTGATTTCTGGAACCTGTGAATATGTTAACTTTATCTAGTAAAAGGGGCTTTACAAGTGTTATAACATTAAGGACGGTAAGGTGAAAAACTGTCCTTTTGAGTTCAATGTAATCAAATGAGTTTAAAATAGGGAAACATTCTTGGCTAGAAGCATAAGGTGATATGATTTCAAAAGAATGGTCAGAGAGATACAGCAGTTCTGGTTTAGACAAATGAAAGAGACCACAAACGAACAAATCAGGACAGTCTCTAAAGGCTGGAAAAGTCAAGGAAACTGATTCTCCCCTAAAACCTTCAGAAAGGAATACAACAGTTCTCACTCTTTGATTTTAGCCTCATAAGATGCATGTCAGACATCTGACAAACAGAATTGTTTGACACTATATTCATGCTATTTTAAACCACTAACTTTGTAGTGATTTGCTACAGCAGCAGTAAGAAAATAATGCAGAGTGTTTCTATAATGGAGATAAAAGTATAAACAAGAGGCAAGAATTTCCTTCCTTCACAGTTTTTATAATATAATAAGAAAACAGACATTAAATACATAGGGCCCCAATAGATTATTCCACTTTAATTTTAGCTGGCACTATGGAAGGAAAATAGAAATTCTTGAATATAGTGAATAGGAATATAACTTATTCTTATGTGGCAAGAAATGCTTATTACTGGATACTATTTGGGCTGAAAATAATAAATGCACTGTAGTTACAGTAAGTACAGTAAATATGGTAGTTTGCTATAAGGGAACAGAGGCATTGGAATGTAATGAAGGTCATCAAAGTTTTAGGCATTAACTATAAGTTGCAAGGAGTTAAAAAATTAGAAGCAGTCTGATTATTTTAAAAAAAGTGCCTGATCGTTAAAATCACAAATGTTTTTTAAAATTACTAACTGTATTAGTCAATTTTCACAATGGTATAAAGAATGACTTGAGACTGAGTAATTTATGAAGAAAAGTGGTTTAATTGACTCAGAGTTCTTCAGGCTTTCAGGAAGCATGAATGGGAGGACTCAGGAAACTCAGAAAATCATGGTGGAAGGCAAAGGAGAAACAAGCATCTTCTTGACATGGCAGCAGGAGACAGAGAGCATGAGGAAGGAAGTGCCACACACTATTAAACCATCATATCTCTTGGAACTCCCTCACTATCATGAGAAAAGCATGGGGAAATCTGCTCCCATGATCCAGTCATCTCCACCCAGGCCCCTCTCTTGACATAAGGGAATTACAATTTGAGACGAGATTTGGGTGGGGACAGAGGGCCAAGCCATATTATTCCGCCTCTGGCCCCTCCCAAATATCATGTCCTTCTCACATTTCAAAACCAATCATGCCTTCCCAACAGACCAAAAGTCTTAACTTATTCTAGCACTAACTCAAAAGTCCATGTCCAAAGTCTCATCTGAGACAAGGCAAATCCCTTCTGCCTATGAGCCTGTAAAATCAAAAATAAGGTAGTTAATTTCAAGATACAATGGGGGTACAGGCATTGGGTAAACACTCCTATTCCATAAGGGAGAAATTAGCCAAAACAAAGGGTCTAAAGGCCCCATGCAAGTCCAAAACCCAACAGGGCAGTCATTAAATCTTAAAGCTCTGAAACAATCTTCTTTGACCTTATCTCTCACATCCAGAGCACACTGATACAATATCTGCACTCCCATGAGCTTGGACAGCTCTGCCCCTGTGGCTCTAAAAGGCACAGCCCCCACAGCTGCTTTCACAGGCTAGGATTGAGGGCCTGTGACTTTTTCAGGCACACTGTGCAAGCTGTCAGTGAATCTACCATTCTGGGGACTGAAGTACCACGGCCCTCTTCTCAAAGCTCCAGTAGGGAGTGCCCCAGCGGGAACTCTGTGCGGGGGCTCCAACCCCACATTTTCCCTCTGCACTGCACCACCCAAGTAGAGGTTCTCCATAAAGGCTCCACCTCTGCAGCAGACTTTTGCCTAGACATTCATGCATTTCCATACATCCTCTGAAATCCAGATGGAGGTTCCCAAACCTCAACTCTTCCCTTCTGCACAACCACAGGCCCAACCTCATGTGGAAGCCACCAAGGCTTGAGGCTTGTATTCTCTGAAGCAATGGCCTGAGTAGTGCCTTGGCCCCTTTTAACCACAGTTGGAAAAGAGTAGCTGGAACACTGGGCACCATGTCCCGAGGTTGCCCAGAGCATCAGGTCCCTGGGCTCAGCCTACAAAACAATTTCCCCCTCCTACGCCTCCAGGCTTATAATGGGTGGGGCTGCCTTAAAGGTCTCTGAAATGTACTGGAGACATATTCCACATTGTCTTTGCTATTAACATTTGGCTCCTCTTTACTTATACAAATTTCTGCTTGAACTTCTCCCAAGAACATAGGTTTTTCTTTTGTACTACATGGTCAGGCTGCAACTTTTCCAAACTTTTATGCTCTGCTTTCCTTTTAAATATAAGTTTTCATTTCAAACCATCTCTTTCTTCATGGGTATGAGCACAAACTTTTAGAAGCAGCCAGGCCACATGTTGGAAGGTTTGTTGCTTAGAAATTTGTTTCACCAGATACCCTAAATCATCTCTCTCAATTTCAATGTTACACAGATCTCTAGGGCAGGTCAAAATACTATCAGTCTCTTTGCTAAAGCATAGCAAGAGTGACCTTTTCTTCAGTTCTCAATAAGTTCCTCATCTCCATCTGAGACCCCCTCGGCCCGGACTTCATTATCCATATCATTATCAGCATTTTGTTCACAACCATTCAACAGGTCTGTAGGAAGATTTAAACTTTCCCACATCTCCCTGTCTTCTTCTGAGTCCTCCAAACTCTTTCCTACCTCTGCCTGTTACCCAGTTCCAAAGTTACTTCTATATTTTCAGGTATCTTTATAGCAATGTACCACTTCTTTGGTACCAATTTTCTGTATTTAGTTCTTCTAAAGAACTACTGGGTAATTTATGAGGAAAAGAGGTTTAATTGACTCACAGTTCTGCAAGCTTAACAGGAAGCATGATGGGAGGTCTCAGGAAACTAACAATCACAGCAGAAGGTAAAGGGGGAGCAGGCACCTTCTTCACATGGTGTCAGTAGAAAGAAGAGCTGGGGGGAAGTTCTACACACTTTTAAACCATCAGATCTTGTGAGAACTCACTCACTGTCATGAGAACAGTATGGGAAATCCACCCCCATGATCCAGTCACCTCCCACCAGACCCCTCCTCTGACATGCGGAGATTATGATTCAACATGAGATTTGTGTGGGGACAGAGAGCCAAACTATATCACTAACCTAATAAGTGCTTATCATGATTGAATTGTATGGAAAGCTACAATTCAAATTATGTGGTCAGAAACTCTATCTAATGATAGACGTTAATTCAAACACTGCCATGCTCTCCTGTCAGTTTCTCATATATTATCATGGATATGATTTAATTGTCCTTCAGTGTCATGGAACACATCCTGAGATTCAGCTGATGAAGTTGCAAACTGGGTAAATATAAATGATAATGTTTCAAAAAAGAAAATCCTCACTTAGTTAAAAAAAAAAAGGTTTATTTTACACTTTCTTGACAGCTGAACTAATATAAAAAGCACTCACTTTGTTTCTTCCAGTTTTGCATGTTTTGATTGTGTCAACTGAGTTCTTCTTCAAGGGATTTTTCTCTTTATGTGTCAGAGACACTTGTCCCCCATTCTGTTTTCCTGTATAATCTCAAAATTGGCAAGGAGTCTTCACTGTATGTGAAAAGGATGTCAGTGTTGCTTGATTTTATGTGTGACTACTGTTTGCGATTGTCCTTTTCTCGATATGACATGTAATTTTACAGCACAGATTATTTTTCAATAGAATTACATTCCCAGGTTTAGTAGAGGGAGTGGCTTATTTATTGAAATGTGAACTCGAATCTCTCAAACAGAAACAACAAATTCTTGTACTAGTCTGTAAAGTAGCTATAAACTGTTATTTTTCAGAGTGAAATATCTGTCAAAATGGCTAGTTTTGGCATATAACAGAAACGGTATTTTATTCCTTTTATTCCTGTAAACAGATTAAGTCTGTATGTGTGTGTGCATGTGTGTGTACATGAGATATAATACAAATGTACCTCGACTTATAATGAGTTACATCCTGATAACCACAGGCCAAGATGTGTTTTGATGGATCTGGATATACTCATCATAAGTTGAAAATATTTTAGGTAAAAAATGCATTTAATACACTTAACAAAAATACTGGCAAACCAAATCCAGCAGCACATCAAAAAGCTTATACACCAAGATCAAGTTGACTTCATCCATGGGATGCAAGCCTGGTTCAACATATGCAAATCAATAAATGTAATCCATCACATAAAGAGAACCAAGGACAAAAACCACATGATTATCTCAATAGATGCAGAAAACTCTCAATAAACTCTCAATAAACTAGGTATTGATGGAACATATCTCAAAATAATAAAAGTTATTTATGACAAACCCACAGCCAGTATCACACTGAATGGGCAAAAACTGGAAGCATTCCCTTTGAAAACTGGCACAACACAGGGCTGCCCTGTCTCACCACTCCTATTCAATATAGTGTTGGAAGTTCTGGTTAAGGCAATCAGACAAGAGAAGGAAGTAAAGAGTATTCTATTAGGAAAAGAGGAAGTCAAATTGTCCCTGTTTGTGGATGATATGATTGTATGTTTAGAAAACCTCACCATCTCAGCCCCAAATCTCCTTCAGCTGATGAGAAACTTCAGCAAAGTCTCAGGATACAAAATCAACGTGCAAAAATCACAAGCATTTGTATACACCAATAACAGACAAACAGCCAAATCATAAGTGAACTCCCATTCAAAATTGCTACAAAGAGAATAAAATACCTAGGAATTCAACTTACAAGGGATGTGAAGGACTTCTTCAAGGAGAACTACAAACCACTGCTCAATTAAATAAAAGAGGACACAAACAAATGGAAGAACATTCCATGCTCATGGATGATAATCAATATCGTGAAATTGGCCATATAGATTCAACGCCATCCCCATCAAGCTACAAATGACTGTCTTCACAGAATTGGAAAAACCTACTTTAAAGTTCATATGAAATGAAAAAAAGAGCCCACATTGACAAGACAATCCAAAGCAAAAAGGACAAAGCTGGCAGCATCACGTTACCTGACTTTAAACTATACTACAAGGCTACAGTAACCAAAAAAGCATGGTACTGGTACCAAAACAGAGATATAGACCAATGGAACAGAATAGAGCCCTCAGAAATAACACCACACATCTGCAACCGTCTGATCTTTGACAAACCTGACAAAAACAAGAAATGAGAAAAGGATTCCCTATTTAATAAATGGTGCTGGGAAAACTGACTAGCCGTATGTAGAAAGCTGAAACTGGATCCCTTCCTTACACCATATACAAAAATTAATTCAAGATGGATTAAAGACTTAAATGTAAGACCTAAAACCATAAAAACCCTAGAAGAAAACCTAGGCAATGCCATTCAGGACATAGGCATGGGCAAGGACTTCATGACTAAAGCATACCAAAAGCAATGGCAACAAAAGCCAAAATAGACAAATGGGATCTAATTAAACTAAAGAGCTTCTGCATAGCAAAAGAAACTACCATCAGAGTGAACAGGCAACCTACAGAATGGGAGAAAATTTTTGCAATCTACCCATTTGACAAAGGGCTAATATCCAGAATCTACAAAGAAATTAAACAAATTTACAAGAAGAAATCAAACAACACCATCAAAATGTGGACAAAGGATATGAACAGACACTTTTCAAAAGAAGACACTTATGCAGCCAACAGACACATAAAAAAATGCTCATCACCACTGGTCATCAGAGAAATGCAAATCAAAACCACAATTAGATAGCATCTCACACCAGTTAAAATGGCAATCGTTAAAAAGTCAGGAAACAACAGGTGCTAGAGAGGATGTGGAGAAATAGGAACACTTTTACACTGTTGATGGGAGTGTAACTAGTTCAACCACTGTGGAAGACAGTGTGACGATTCCTCAAGGATCTAGAACTAGAAATACCATTTGACCCAGCAATTCCATTATTGGGTGTATACCCAAAGGATTATAAATCATGCTACTATAAAGATACATGCACACATATGTTTATTATGGCACTATTCATAATAGCAAAGACTTGGAACCAACCCAAATGTCCATCAATGATAGACTGGATTAAGAAAATGTGGCACATATATACCATGGAATACTATGCAGCCATAAAAAAGGATGAGCTCACGTCCTTCGTCGCGACATGGATGAAGCTAGAAACCATCATTCTGAACAAACTGTCACAAGGACAGAAAACCAAACACCACGTGTTCTCACTCACAGGTGGGAATTGAACAATGAGAACACCTGGACACAGGACAGGGAACATCACACACCGGGGCCTCTCATTGGATGGTGTAGGGATAGCATTAGGAGAAATACTTAATGTAAATGACGAATTAATGGGTGCAGCAAACCTACACAGCACATGTATACATATGTAACAAACCTGCAGGTTGTGCACATGTGCCCTAGAACTTAAAGTATATATATATAAAAAATACACTTAACAAATGTGCTCAGAACACTTACATTAGCCAAAAGTCCGAAAAAACTATCTAACATAAAGCCTATTTTTAAATAAAGTGTTGAATATCACATGTAAATTATTAAATTCTGTACTGAATGTGAAAAACAGAATGGGTATATGGGTAATCAAAGTATTGTTTCTACTGAATGTTTATCACTTTTGTACCATGGTAAAGCTGTAAAGTTGTACCGTTGTAAATCAGGGACCATCTGTGTTACATTAAAAAGAAAAGCTCAGTTGAACTAATAAATAAATCAGAATTTCTTTTTATTATGTAGGCTTTTTTGCTGTTGGATAATTAAGACATCCAATTATTGCCTGCTGCTTCATCAAGCAGACACAGCACAGATACAAATACAAACTCCATGAATGAGCATACATGCTTGTTTAAAGAGACATATTAACCAACAGTTGCATGCTGCCATGATATTATGTCATCAAGTTCCTTATTTAACAAAACACAGCTGTGCATGACGTATTTCTTTAAAATGCATGTTCAATAGCAACTGGTTTTGCTCAGTCTTGTGTACCCATATTATTTAAATAAGCACCTGGAGTCTAGAATTGCTAAAAAATATCTATGTTGATGCATATTAAGTTGATTTTGAGGTCATAAATTTTGACAAGAATTGATATTATGGCACAATCATAACTTTACAAAAGATGACCTGAACTAACAATATTTTATGCTTTTACCAGTGGAATTCCCTGAAATATAATCAGACAATTTGTTATTAAAGCAAAACTAAGTTTATTAAAACTCTGTGCCAAGAAAGTACACCATTTTGACATATTTTGCAGTGTTTCAGGAGCGAATCTTGAGAGGAAGATTTTTCATGTCTGTGGAGAATGGCTTAAGAGAGTTAAATGAGCAAAGTCTTTCATTAGCTGATTGAAATTGAGCTAAACTTAGAGCATAATAGTTTAGATAGTCTAAGAAATTGAAAAAAAAGTTGATGCCAAGCATACAAGAAATAACAACCACCAAAAAATAGAACTAAATACAGACAAAACTAAATTAAAAACAAGAATAATATGTCCAATGTTAAAAACAAAACAAAACAAAACAAAAGGAACATAGACATAGTTATGGAGGAGTTTTGCTTTGTTTTGTTTTGTTTTAATAAGATAAAAATGTACTTAGTTTTATACCAATACACTTGAAAATCTGGATCAACTCTGTCCACTACAGTTATTACTAGTGACATGTAGATATTGAACACTTGAAACGTGGTGAATTTGAATTGATTTATGCTATGTGTAAAATACAAACTAGATTTAGTTTAAAAAATAACAAAACAGAATAAAAATTTTAATATTGATTTCTGCTGAGATGACAATATTTTGGATATGCTGGATTAAATAAATATAAAATATTTTAAAAAATCAAGTTATATAGTAAAATTGGTCTTTTTGTTTTATTTTTTTCTTTTGTTTTGTTTTTTGAAGGGATAGAAATCATGGCCAAAATGGACCCTGGGACATATCATTGACCATCATGAAACATGCACTGATTTGCCAAATGTATTATTTTCCTGTGGCTGTTAGAAAAATTACACACTTAGTAGTCTAAAACAACATAAATTTATTGTCTAACAGTTTTCCAGGTTATAAGTTCAACACAGGTCCTACTGAGTTAAAATCAAAGCACTGGAAGACTACATTTCTTCTTTAGGCTCTGTGGAATAATCCATGCCCTCTCCTTTCCCAGGTTTTAGAATCCAGCTGCATTCTTTGATGCATGTTCCCTGTCTTCACTTGGAATGCTATAAGACAATATCATAGACGGGGTGGCTTAAACAACAGACATTTATTTCTCAGGGTTCTGAGGGTTGGGAAGTCCAAGATTAAGGTGCTGATATATTTGGTTCATGGTGAGGGCCCACTCCCTCTCTGGTTGGTAGATGGCCACTTTCTCTCTGTGTTCACATGGCCTTTCCTGGATACATGTTTATGGAAATAGAAAGAGAAGGGTGGGGCAGGGGTCTAGTATCCCCATCTTTTCTTAAAAGAACACTGATAGTATCATGAGAACACCACACCTATGACATTATCTCAATCTAAGTTCCTCTGAAAATCTCCATCTCCAGATACTATCATACTGCCAATTAATAGATTACTAAAAATAATATATTAATAATTGAACAATGCCCATCATCTTAAATAGATTAATTTTAGGGGGACACAAATATCCAGTCTATAACAATTCCCTTCCTTCGCCTTCAAAGCTACCAATGAAGGACCAAGTAAGTCCTCACATTCTCCTTTTATATTGCCCTCTTCCACTTCTAAAGAATCTTATGATTGCATTTGGCCACCTAAAAATCTATGATAGTCTCTCCATTTCAAGATTCTTAACTTTAATTGCATTTGCAAACTCTGTCCTGCCAGGTAAGCTAACAAATTTATAAATTCTCTGGATTAGGACCCCAATATCTCTGAAGAGTCATTATTCTGACTACCACATCAATATGTTAGTTTATGTCAAGATTGCTGTAATAATCAATAGGTTCTGGTACCACAAATCCAGTAGCAGTCATTAAAGTTGATTGAGTTTATTGATTGCCTTCAGCTCCATTCTGCTATTAATCTCTTTTGGGGATATAAAATGAAGACCTTATCACACAGAGGAAGAGGTAGATGTGATAGGAGCTTGAATATTTAATAAGAATTCTTTATGATATGTAAATGTGAGAAATGAATTAAGTATGTGCCATTTGTTCTCTTCTTTTTAAGACATTTCTTTCTAAAAGTTTAGTGACAGAAGCTGCCTTATATTAAAGATCTCTGAGTGCTCTTCTACTGTAGGCATAAGCTTTCTTTCCTGAGTGCAGCATGTTAGGATTTAAGATTTCTATTTATCTAATGCTCTGCTGTTTGTCAGATAAAATGAAAATAAGCAGGAAGTTCAATTATTGATAAACTCAGATGTTTCATATGTGGGATCAATGTTAAAAAAAAAACAAAAAAACACTAATTGGCATCCTAAGGAAAATGTGTGCAATTTAGCCCCGATTCAACTGCATGTTTAGCCAAATTGTGAACGAATTACAGCCAGCTTCTGAACTCTTCTAGAGAGTGAGGATGGCATAGAGAAATTAGGAATAGTAGCTTTATAGGTAAAGTAATTAAATGTAACCTTAAGCATAAAAAGATAAAAAGAAAAGGTAACTAGGAAAATAAAAACTCAAGATTTACAGATTAGATATGACACCCAATGGATCTTATTATGTGGACCTTGGTTTGCAGATACTGATATCTCATATAGCGATTCACGTGATTTAAAGGCATTTGATGGAAGCTGTCTCCTCCCAAAGACTATTTGCTTTTGGAAGAATCCTAAGAGTCATTAGTTAGAGGTTTTTGGTAGAGTTACTTTCTGGTAATATGAAGATGACCTAAACCTCTTTACTTGAGAGATAGGAATCTGAGGATCAGTCTTTTAAAGATTTATGGGTTTGCTAGTTGCCAGCTCTGCCTGATATTGACTTTTTTCCTGGGATCTTTCTCTGCGGTGTCTCTTAGAAGACAAGGTATCCAGGTATGAAAACCAATTTTGAAGACATTGTTTAGGATACAAATGGGGAAAGTCTTCAGTAACTTTTGTTGAAAGAATGGATTTCCTGAGTCCTTACAGCATTTAGTTAAACAACTGTAGATTTCTAGAATCAGAGCTAATATTCCTAGACACTCAGTTTAGTCTGTTACTAACTCATAAACCACAGATGAACCACAGAAAGAAGAAATACCATAGACCATGCAGGTTTGACAATCTCTGTGAACTTTGCCAACTTTAGTTTCAGAATTCCATTTTTCTACTTTCCTAAAAGGTTGAAAGTGATATGGACAGTGAAGTTTGATTAATTGACAGAACTTTGCCACATTATTTAATAAAAATTTCAGTAAAATGGTTTCCTTGTTACTAGAGATATAGGTTGGGATTCCCCAGGCTGAAAAAAAAGAAAGTCTTTTCTCCATGCCAACAAGACACAAATAATGATCAGAACATATTTAAAATCTATTGCCAGCACTTGTTATCAAAAATTCATTTAGATTTTTACTGAGACATTTTACAGTTTTGCTAGGATTAATCTGGTGAAGGTTGAGACAAGTTATACAGATATAGTTATAAAGATATACTTACCCATTTTAGCAAAATGTTTGCCCAGCTATTGGTTAAATACATTGGTCAATTTGTCCTCAGTGTGCCAAGAAAGCTCAGCAGTTATGACTAAAGTTTATGTTAACCCACTGCCAGTAGAATGAAAGAGTTGAATCCTCTCTTAAATTATAATATATAGTTGACTCCTCAACAACACAGGTTTGAACTGTACAGGTCTGCTCATATGTAGATTTTTTCCTATAAATATATCAGAACATTTTTGGACATTTATGACAAATTGAAAAAGCTTACAAGTGAACCATGTACAAAAGAAACATTAAAAAACTAACAAAATGATGTCATGAATGCATAAAGTATATGTAGATACTAGTGTAATCTATCGTTTACTACAATGAAATATATATGCATCTATTACAGAACGTTAAAATTTATCAAGACGTAGGCACACACTTAGCCAATTGCAGTTGAGAGAAATGTAAAACATAAATATACAATATTAAATCATAATTGCACAAAATTAACTATATTACATACTGTATTACTGGAATAATTTCCTAGCCTCCACCTGTTGTTCTTGCAGTGAACTCAAGTGTTATGAGTATTCACTTAAAATGCCACATAATGCTAATCACCTTCTTGTGAGTAGCTTTCCTCTCCAGTAAATTGTCACAGAAAAAGGTGATCTCTCATGGTTCTGTATTTTTCATGATGTCTAGTGCAATACAATAAAACTTGAATAACACCTTCAGACTTATACAAAGTGCTGCTAGTGATGCTGAAAGTTCTTCCAGGAAGCAGAGAAAGGTCCTGACATTACAGGAAAAAGTTGAATTGCTTAATAGGTACTCTAGATTGAGGCCTGCAGCTGTGGGTGCCGCCATTTCAGAAGAAGGATCCATCTTGTAAACATAGGATTGTAAATTTGTGAGATAAATATAGTACAGTACGTAAATGTATTTTCTCTTCCTTATAATTTTCTTAGTAACATTTTCTTTTCTGTAGCTCACTTCATTGTAAAAGTACAGTGTAAAATACATATAGCATACGAAATATGTGTTAATGCTATCACTAAAGTTATATGTGAACTTTTGACTGTGCTAGGGTGGTGGGGAGGGGATAGGGAGGTTTGATGCCCCTAAATCTTGTGTTGTTCAGGAGTCAGCTGTACAATTTAGAATAATATGATTAAGGATTTCCCTGAGATTAAGAACATATTAAATGGTGGGAAGGATACTGATAGACCTCTGCATCTAGTGACACTATCAACTTTGACTGTGTCTGTTTGATGAAGGAATTAAAATCTAGTAACAAAAGCATTTTGTAGATAGTTATTGTACCAGTCTTTGTTCTTGAACATGAGTGTGCTTTTTGGAACTGAAAATCACACATTGAATGAAAGGCTTTATCTCAATATATTTTATTTACACATAAATTTGAGCTGTTTTTTGCTCACAAGTTTGGTTGATAAAAGAGCCCTCACAATAGCTTTAATTACCACTTAAAATAACAAAAAAAAGGGTTTTTTTTTTTTTTATTGTTCTCTCTTTTATAGGGTGAAGGAGCAATGCTTTTGGTTACTTAGTATTCTCTCAAGAAAATTTAAAGATAGTTTATACATAGAAGATATTTTAACAGGTTGTATTCCGAACTTGTGGGCTGGATTTGGAAAAAGCAATATCAAGTATCGTCAAGGGGACAAGAAAGAAAGAAGCGTTTGTTATCATTTTTCAAAGTCAAAAATATTTAATCAGATAATATTTTAAAACCCAGCAATAATTGATAATGATTAGTATAACATTTTTGGTCAAAATTATTAAATAGGAGATAAAATTAAAAGCTTTATTTTTTGCATTAAAATAAAACTTTAAATATTTTGATGAGCATATTAAATCAACAATGCATGTATTATATTGAACCTGACTTCTTATTAAGTTGCAACCAAATCTTTAAGGGTAAGTTTAAGCCAGAGAGATAATTTTGGGATTTGTCACCATAAAGATAGGGTATAATGTCATGTAAATAATTAAGATCAGGTGGAAAGACAAACAAGATTGGAAGAAGACCCAAGACCAAGGTTTGGGGCTCTCTCGGAATTTCTAAAAAAAAATTCAGACTGAGTAAAGAAGGATTGATCAGTAAGGTGAAATGGATCAAGGAAATGAAAATACTGAGACGAATGTTGAATAATAAATTAGATAGAACAGATGTCCCAGAAATCATGAAGATAAGTCACTTTATTAAAATACATATTATAAACAAAGAAGGAATTAACTGTTCAAAAAGTTATCTTGAAGAATTATTTTGGGGGAAAATATAAAATAAACCTTATTTTCTAAAATACATTAAAACTAATTCCAAATGAATCAAAGGATTGTGTATAGATATTTTAAATTAATAAAACAATATTAGTGCAGATTCTCTTTAATTACTTCCCTGATTGTTTTACCTATAGTAACTCATTTAATACTACTAACAATCTTTTCATGTTGGATACAGCTATTCAAATTTTCTTTTGTTATTGCCATAGACTCCTAACCATTCTTCCACAAAATTGGGGCACTAAAAGGTTATGAAATGTCCTTAATGCCACAGAGCTATTTGGTGATGATTTGGCATTTGGAAGCACGTAATCTGTCTTTGAAATGTTCATTTTGAATTATAGCACTACACCATGCACTGAATCACTGAGGGTAAAAATGCACACTGTTAATAAGAAGGAGGGAGTCAATCTAATTAGTATTATGATATCTATACAGAATGAGAGTCCATTCCCCAAATTCACAAAATTAAAATAATAAAAATAAAAAATTATTGCTAGCAAATTTGCAGCAAAAAAGATTCATTCTCATATTTTGCTATGAGAAAGTAAATGGAATTAAATTTTTAAAGACATTTTTTGAAAGCCCCCCCTTTTTTTTTTTTGAAACAGTCTCGCTCTGTCGCGCAGGCTGGCGTGCAGTGGCATGATCTCCACTCACTGCAAGCTCCGCCTCCCGGGTTCACGCCATTCTCCTGCCCCAGCCTCCCGAGCAGCTGAGACTACAGGCACCCGCCACCAAGGCCAGCTAATTTTTTGTATTTTTAGTAGAGACGGGGTTTACCAGGATAGTAGAGACCATGTTAACCAGGATGGTCTTGATCTCCTGATCTCGTGATCCGCCAGTCTCGGACTCCCAAAGTGCTGGGATTACAGGCATGAGCCACCGCGCCCGGACAGAAGCCATTGGAATTAACCAGAAAATTGTTAAATTCATAGTTTTTTTGACTAACATTCTTCTTCCAGGTTAATGAAATGTATATATAAATGCCACTCATTGCATATACTTTTGAGGGGTAAAATAATTACTAAATTTATGTACACTACGAATACTTCATTTTATAAAATTGCATATATACCCATATGCAAATATGCACAGAATCAATAGGGTAACTATAGACATAAAGTGATCAGTGTAGGATATTTTATTTTATTGATGCATTTTATATATAATATACTTCTCATTTAATATTTGTGCTAATTTTATTAAATTGAATATTTATGCCTTGGTTATAGAACAACTAAATTTATTTTCAAAGAAACTCCCATTATTATAGTCTGCAACGGTAAAACTTGCAAACAATCTAAAAATTCAACCAAATGCAACCATTTACAATTGTGCCTTAGTTGAATATATAATCATAGGAGAAAACACAGGTGATGAATTTTTATAATTTCATTTAAAATATAATTGACACAATCCCTCAAGTATCATATAAATTAATTGGATTGTTACTGTCTTGGGTTAACATTTATTTCTAGTTTTTTTTTCCCCTTAATATCTGATTTTTTCCCATTAACATTACCTATTTGGATAATCAGAAAAAAAAATCAACATTGCCAAAAGATAAATAATACCACAAGTGAAATATCTACAATAATGATAGGAAAATGTTTTGATTCAGGATGAATGAGAATCAGTCTAGGAAAACAGCTTGGACCTTCTCATTCCTGTTAATGTCATCTCTGTGTTTAGTACTGCTACTATTCCTCAGCCCTTAAGAAATGCTCTATTGCTGGGCATGGCATATGGGAAACCGAGAAAAATGACTGGCTGCGTGGTGACAGCTCTCTACTCCTCATGCCAAGTTCTGCCAGAGATTTAAATATTAAATAATGGAAAGAATTTTGAAATCCAGGATGATTAGAGAAGTCATTTTCTGCAAGAGTGAAGCATTGTCTTTAAAGACTAAAATCTATGAAAATAACATTATTGAAATACTAGACTTGAGACTATTTTTCTGAATTACTGTAACTGTTGAAATAGGTCTTTCAGCCCATTAAGATAAACACCACACTTTTCATGATCTTCAGCTGTAATTTTATAGTGAAAAGTACTTGCTTAAAAGAGTTCACACTATCTGAAAGATGTCACACATAACACTGACTGGCAGCCATTTCAGAATGGCAGACAGCCAATAAATCATTCAGAACTATGTGTCACTCGGTGTGACTTTAAAATTGTATTCCTTCTCCCTTGATAAAGAATATTTCAATGTCAAATAGTTTGTTCTACTTAAACTTATACATCAACTCAAATATTGAGATACACAATAAAATTAATTGATTGGGTAATACATTTAGAACTTATCTAAAAACAGCAATATGTATTTGTGTGACAGATTTGTTTCACAAACCAATCAAGTTGTTGGTACCAAAGGCATGTTTTAGTGTTGATTTATGTATAGAGAAATTTGTGAAATTACATAAATAGAAATACTTCTTTATAAAATTCCTGGACCCTATGATATCTTGGTATTAAGAATCTTAAAGGAATCATTTTTAAAAATTCAAAAGCAAACGATTTCAATTTTACAAGAGCTAAGAAAAAAATCATTTTGTGATGGTCACAGATCGCTCTTCAAGAAAAGATTTTTCCCCCCTGGCTGCTAGGAGCAACATTACAAAGCAGCCTTCAGCTCTCAACTCCTTCAAAGTTTACCTCAGCTGTAACAGTTGTCTGGCTTAATGTTAGGTCATCCTGAAGTACCTGACATGCAAACATGAATGGAGATGAGGTATAAAGCCCGGCTATTTTGACCCACCTGGGAGGATTCGGACAGGTCCTTTCAGCGCCTGAGAAATCCAGGGCTCACATCCTTTATATTCTGATTCTTCTGCAGGGTTTGTTCCCATGGGTGATACTTAATAAAGCTGCCAGATACAAAGAGGCAGCCATGTAAATTTTTAGGGATTATTTCCAAAACTCTCATAACATCATATATATTTATTGGTTGTTTAAGTAGATTTTTGAGGAGTAGGTAGCAACGATAGAAGTCAAAGAAAGTAAATGCAGTTGTTAAAGGACTAGTCGTCCCATACTTAGCAAGTACACAAGTTGCATATACACTATGTTCCTTCCTTAGAGCAAAGTATTTCAATGCAGTTGTGTGTGTGTGTGTGTGTGTGTGCGTGTATAACTGAACTCATTGTAGATTTTATTGGATCAGATATATGAAGAGACTTGGAAGACTCGGGTTTGTCCGGAACTGGCTGAAATAGAGAAGGATGATCATTGACATAGAAAGCTCATTACTTTGTCCTTTGATTATAAATAGTCTTACAATAAAATGGCATCTCCACTGTCTAAAACACATTTTTACATTTGCTCTCCTTCTGAAATTATTTATGTGAAATTAACAAATCTGCTTATTACCTTAGAAACAAATGTTCCCTAATTTATATTATTTATTGTATATTTGTAGATCCACTTAAAATTGATTTGCAATATAGGGAAATAAATGCATTTTATAAGTTGTTTGCTTTGTGTAGTGGATCTGGTTAACCATAGGACTATTGTTGCACTGAAACAAAATAGAATTAATCTGTTCAGGTAAATAGAACTGGAAGTGAGATTTGTTGTCACTCCTCCTCCCTCAAGTACTGACCATTCTTTTAATTCACATATAACTAACACTCTATGCAATAATATTTTTTTTTGTTCTCTGTCTTTTCAAATAGAACTCAAGCTCCATGAGGAGATGTTTCATGGTAGGTGAGCACATTCTTGTCAGTTAGTTCTTTCTTGTTTATTAGCATAGCCCCTGTGTCTAGAACATTTCCAGGTATTCAGTAGCCATTTAAAAATGATTTGTTGAATGAATTGTTATTTTTAAGAACATCCATAAGTTTTCTGATTGGGCATGGGAATACATGCCCATCTTTGGACTGAATATCCATTTTTCCCTTCTTTTATCAAAATATTGGTTAAATGATAGGGACAATTGTTAGAAAGAATTTTGTATCTAAAAATATTTTCCCTCCTATGGATGTAAAAAATAGTGATAGTAGTTCTGGGTTTTATATTAATTCGATGTTTCAAAGTGTTTTTTCTTTTCATGACAATATTCTACATTCTTGAAAACCACTCGTTCATGTGAGTGCTACCATTTATGCTTGTGCAGCACATAAATATGGAGAGAAGATAAGGAAACAGTTTACCCTGTGTCTCCTTCCCTGTAACATAGTTTACTATATTGATTGGCCACTTTCTACTCCTGAAGTAAAATTTTGCAACAGGCATTTGGGAAACTCTGGATATAAGAAAAAAAATTTAATATTGTACAAAGAGACAAGAGGTGACTTCTTTTTTATTTTTCATTTAGAGTTTATAGTCTAATTAAAGAAAATGTACATATATCTAAAGATAATCATGGATAATAAACTCATATAATTACTACTTTCAGTGGCTATAACAACAGCCAAAGCACAAACAGAAATGAAAAAGGATTATCAGCATTATGCAAATACATATCCTCTTTAAGAATTCCTGTTATAGTGAAAGCATTAAAATAATTCAACACATACAGAGACCATATACTTTGTGATCTTTTTAAAAAAGTATTCAAAATATATTTCTGTGTGCAAAACATTTTCATAACGATCTTTTTTAAATGAAAGTATTTAGAATAGCACATTGTAAAATTACATTGCAGAGCACAATTATTTTTTCTTTAGAAGACACATAATAAAATAGAATCATCAGTGTTTTTTCGTAAACATGAATCTTTAGAGTGTTACTTGATCCTGCATAATAAGGGTACTTTTTGCTTAATGTAAGCATAGTATACTAATTCTTTTAAAATTCAGAAAGCATATTTACAGTCTAGGCAGATAGGATATGAAGGTCACACAGCATGAGCAGTGAAATATCTCATTTACCTAGAGTTCTAGAGAGAATTTTAGGAACTCTTACGTATTATTAGTGCATAGATAAGAGTAAACTATACAAAACTGTTTGCAAAACTCTCCTCTTTCTACTCAGAAGGATTTCCCTAGAATAATCATTATGGACTCTGTCCATCCTTTACTCATTCACTGCATGGGAATAGGTGCTAGTTATGAGATTGGTGAGTTTAGAAAGCTAACCAATTTCATACCTATTGTGCAATTCTCAATTCACAAACTGTTGTGCGTTTCTTAATAATTTCCTTTCTTTTTCTTGTAGAGAGCAGTCATGATGGTCTGCACTCCACACAATGCAACAGAGTGAAAGGGCAGGTTCTGGTTCTTTGGGGTAGTCCTGAAACTTCCTAAGAAAGTTCACATCAGGTGATGGATAGGAGCAACCCTACAAAACCAGCCTTAGACTACTTTTCAAACAGTAAGTGATAAAGGTGACATTTTGATCTTTATCTGTTTAATTTCTTCTGCTGTAATTCTATTGATTCTAACATTGAAGGAGCAGTAAATTTATATGTATTATCAAACTATAAAACAATAAAACTATCAAATACATTATCACATCCGTATGTTCTGATAATATTTTTCTTTTTAAACAGTTTTTATTCTTATTTGTTGATTGGTTTGTCTTCATGTTATATCTTTTCTACTATCAAACTGAACATGTTGACATCATAGGCTATCAAAACTGTACATTTCTGATGCTAAGCATAGAGACTTAGCAAGAGTAAATATGCCAAAATGGAATGTTGTTAGCCATAGTGTGTATTATTATTTCTTTTATACGTTTCGTCACTATTAGAAGAGTTTATCAGTTTTTGCCTAGATTACAAACCATCTACAAACATCTACAAACAAATCATACCTTATTTCCTCACTGCAATTTTTAATGTTGCTTTTTGCCTGTTAACATTTCGTAGGTTTCTCACATTGCTTAAAGTTTTAATTCAATTTCTTTATTGTTGTCATGAGAGATTGCTTTTAACCTTCCAATGTGCATGGTCTCATTTTCACTAACGTAATCTCAACTTTAGCTGAGCACAATACCACATTTCCCAGCATCCCTTGCATCTGGATACAGCTGTATTAAAATAAGCTGTGTGAGGTCGGGCGTGGTGGCTCACTTCTGTAATCCCAGCACCTTGGGAGGCTGAGGCGGGCGGATCACGAGGTCGAGAAATCGAGACCATCCTGGCTAACGCGGTGAAAGCCCGTTTCTACCAAAAATACAAAAAAATTAGCTGGGCGTGGTGGCAGGCGCCTGTAGTCCCAGCTACTTGGGAGGCTGAGGCAGGAGAATGGCGTGAACCCCGGAGGCGGAGCTTGCAGTGAGCTGAGATTGCACCACTGCACTCCAGCTTCGGCGACAGAGCAAGACTCATCTCAAAAATAATAATAATTAAAAAATAAATAATAATAATAACCTGTGTGAAACTTCTGGGATGGCTCTTTAAGTGCAGTTGACTCATTAGGGAGGTATGACTTTTTTATTTTTCTATACTTTCTGCTGCTGTCCTGGAATGCAGACATCGTGTCTAGAAGCATGAAATTGCCTTGAAGATAGAAGTCATGCATTGAAGTTAGTAAAAGAGAAATGTAAGTGTATAGGTTTCTGAAGAAAATGGGAAGCTTATGTACTAGCAACAGAATACTTACTATGCAGGCTTCTTATGTGTAAAAGAGGAAAAATTCTCATTTTATTAAGTTTCTGAAATTAGATTTCTAAATGCTGGTTCTCTTTTTTATTGAAAGTAATGGCAAAAAATGGCGTTTTCTGCCATTTCTAAATGCCATGAATAGTGTCTGTTAAACACTGGAGATGATAAAAACAATAATGTTTCTGTTAATTATAAAATCTGAACATTTTTCTGACTATATTTCACACATGACACACCGTTTTATTTGCAGATTTTTTTTTTATCCCCAATGCTTTTGTTAATTTATTACCAACACAGCACACAATTCTAGTGGCAATGCATTATTACCTCTGCAGCTGATTTTGAATTCAGAAGGCCTATTTATTGCATTCATTACTGCTTAGATGACATCTTAAATCCATTAATTAGATTATTATGCTCTATTCTATACATTTATTGATCTATAGATTTTGTGGACACAAATTTCAAAACATACTGGAAAATTTAGTAATAGCTTTTTAGAATCTATTCTTCAACATAGTTATTGAAAGTGAACAAGAAGGACCTCCTCTAGATATTATGTTGAGAACCACTTCTTTGATTTGTTGAATATGTGTACAGTGGATACCATGTGGCTTTATTATGAGGAGCCACTTACGGGGCTGAGTTACAATTCACAAAACCTTGTCAAAGGGAAAATATCAGGACAAATTTACAAGTCACATGCCAAGAAAAAAAATCTTTCTAAATGCTTATAAGAAATACCTTAATTAATGGGAGCCCTTCAAATTATATAAAACGTCATAACTAGGATGTGCCAACACAACCAGCAATTTGCTGATTGAAATGCGTTCATTCATATTGACTTCACCTGCTGAATGGAATATTGTGCTGTACTGTCCTTAACTTTGGAGAATTAAGGAATATTCCCTTCTGGTGTTGAACAACAACAACAAAAGAGCAAGAAAGATATATTCCTAATTTTTAAAGAAGAATGTAGAGATACTTAAATGAGACACTGAAGGTAGCAGAAAGAAGATTATTACCATCCCCAAAATGTTTGCTCATTAAAACATTTTGTGACTTTCTTTGCCAATATCACACCTATTTGGATAATTGTTTTACTATCCACACAGTTATGAGAGTGAGAAGAGGGAATATGAAAGATGGAACAAGAGGGAATCTGTGTGGCAATCACAGTAATCTCAGGCTGGTTGGGATCCTAAATTTGGCCACATCACAAAATCATGTTCAAGTTTAAAGTCATGAGAGAGGCCAGGCATAGTGGCTCACACCTATAATCCCTGCACTTTGGGAGGCCAAGGTGGGAGGATTGCTTGGGGCAAAGAGTTCAAGACCAGCCTGGGCAACATAGTGAGATCCCATCTAAAATAATTGTTTTTTAAATTAGCCTTATGTGGTGGCATGTGCCTGTGGTACCAGCTACTTGGGTGGCTGAAGTGGGAGGGTAACTTGAGCCTGGAGGTTGAGCTGTAATCATGCCACTGCACTTCAGACTTGGTGACAGAGCAAGACTCTGTCTCCAAAAGTAAAAAACAAAAAAAAAAAAAAGTAAAGTCACAAGAAAATGAGATGTTATTAAGGTTGTTTTATGTTGATTTTCAACTAGACCAGCATTTAGCCTATACAAGCATATACAAAATAAACCCTAAACCTAAATGGAATTCAGCAGCAGCAGTGTGGGTTAAAGAAGCCACCAGTTTCCCAGAGGCCAGAACCACAGGCCTGTGACCTTTTTTATTGTTTTGACAGGGTGGTGGAAAGCAGGAATATATCTATATTCAAGTGCCTGCTCTGTTGCTGTCTGAGAAAATCCGCGCTGCAGCACATCAGAGTTTTTTCAAACTGCATTTCTTAGGACATCTTTGGGGTTTACGTAAACATTTAATAGAGCTGCCCTGGCCCCCGCTTACACACGACACAAAGTCATATGTCTAGTCTCATATGTATGTATGCTTAAATTGTAGCAGAAAGTTTGCAAAAATTTAAGTGAAGTAATGTTGAAGGTTGAATCATTTGAAACAAATTACCTGCACCAAAATATTCTTTGCTGTACTGATTTCTGTCCCACCCCTAATGGGGCTGAATTTGAATTTTAACTCTGCTTGTAATTAGGTATTTATATGTGTCTATTCATTTTTTGCAAGATGTCTCTTCAGAGATAAAATGAGGGTAGCAAAAAATAATTTTTACAGACATTTATATGGCTTTGATAACAATTGCCTGTTCTACTTATTTGACTGATTCTAAATTCTAAAGGTTATTTTACAGTTAGTAAGTTACATAATTTTTATGCAACAATTTGCCTGCCAGGATTCCTATAATACTTGTCAGCTATCAGTAGGCATAAACCTGTTAGCCTCTACTGTGAAGATAATATCTCTTTAAGTTATAATGCATTTACGATTGTTAGAGTTTCTAAGGTCTTTTAAGTTACAGATGCTTCTGAGGATGATGGTTTTCAAGGAGATAGTTCTTTGACCAATATGGGACTTAGTGTTATATTAATTAACAAATTATGTTTTTGTTATAAAGAGATAAAAGGTGTGCTGTACTAGCTATAAATTACTGTATGCCACATTTTGTATGCTTGTTTTCCATACTATTATAGAACATGGCACTTAAATAGTATCATGAAAATAGTTTATTCAAGAAGTAATAAGACATTCATGAAATATGATTAATATATATTAAGACTATATTTAAAAATAATTATGTATTTCTAATCCTAAGCTTTTTAATGTGACATTACTTTTTCTGTGATATAATTTCAGTTTAGAAGAACTTTAAGTTTTAATAAGATTTTAAGATGATTCAGTAATGTTAACATACTTTTCTTTGGTAAATTTTGTTTGTTAACATTTTAGCTACATTAATTAAATATTTATATAGCTAATTTTAATACTGATATTTTAATACAATTCTTAATTTTACTCCTGGCTTTCAATCATTCATATATGTTTTTAAAAATTGCTTTTTTCATTGCTTTACTTTTTAATTACTTTTATCAAAGTCTTAATTGTATATGGTTGATTTTAAAAGTTAAATATTTCTATAAGATTTATAAAGACAAGTCGGGCGCAGTGGCTCATGCCTGTAATCCCATCACTTCGGGAGGCTGAGGAGGGCAGATCACTTAAGGTCAGGAGTTCAAGACCAGCCTGGTCAACATGGTGAAACCCGTCTCTACTGAAAACACAAAAATTAGCCTAGTGTGGTGGCAGGCCCCTGTAATTCCAGATACTTAGGAGGCTGAGGCAGGAGAATCACTTGAACCTTGGAAGCGGAGGTTGTAGTGAGCTGAAACCATGCCATTGTACTCCTGGGCAACAAGAGTGAAACTCTGTCTCAAAAAAAAAAAAAAATTATAAAGACAATAGAAATGTCCTGGCTATATCTATATCAATAGGTTTTTCACATTAAACCAAAGTCACAAATATGGTTTGATTCTAATTAATTCTAATGCATCTTTCAGGTTACAAACTGTATTGTATTACGTAATCATCTGTTGATCCACTCTGTATACTGTTGTGTAAGTTGGGGTGATTAACCTCCACCTTTATATGTAATTCCAACGTAGCATATAGACCTCAATGATAAGATTGATCATGGTGCATTCAATCATTAATTTATTATTAATCTCTTTTATCCTAGTACTTAGAGAGCAGATTTTTCTCAACAAATATTTAAGCAATAATTAAATAAAATAGGCCAGGCTATTTTATTGTGTAAATAAATAGTTGTGTAAGTTGGGGTGATTAACCTCCACCTTTATTATGTAATTCAAATGTAGCATATAGACCTCAATGATAAGATTGATCATGGTGCATTTAATCATTAATTTATTATTAATCTCTTTTATCCTAGTACTTAGAAAGCAGATTTTTCTCAACAAATATTTAAGCAATAATTAAATAAAATAGGCCGGGCACAGTGGCTCACACCTGTAATCCCAGCACTTTGGAAGGCCGAGGCAGGCGGCTCACCTGAGATTGGGAGTTCAAGATCAGCCTGACCAACGTGGAGAAACCCCGTCTCTACTAAAAATACAAAAAATTATCCGGGCATGGTGGTGCATGCCTGTAATTCCAGCTACTGGGGAGGCTGAGGCAGGAGAATCGCTTGAACTTGGGAGGTGGAGGTTGTGGTGAGCCCAGATTGTGCCATTGCACTCCAGCCTGGGCAACAGGAGCGAAACTCCATCTCAAAAAAAATAATAATAAATAAATAAAATATAGCCTTGTGTCAGTTAGCAATGAGAAGTGTGTGGTTAGGTGATTTTATTACTGTACAAACAACATAGAGTGAGCAATCTATAATGGTGATAGAAATTTTTCAACCCTATAATAATCTTAATGGGCCATTGTTTTACATGCTGTCTCTTATCGATGTAAACGTTGTAATGTTTATGTTGTAATGTGGCACATGATTATATAAAAAATATGAATCCATTCATTATTTATGCATTCATCTATTTGACCTATGGTAGTGTCCTATTGAAAATGAGTTATCGTAATATAGAAATCCACTATTAGTTGTTTTCACTTTTTCTTTTTCATGGGGAAGTGTGGGTATTGATTTTAAAAGTCTAAAGAATGGGGTATACACACAATCAATTATCAAGCACTGGCACCTTGTGCGAAATGATAAACCCATCTAGGATCCTAGCAATTCATTCAGAAAATAAACCTGGAAATATATCTTGGATATGTCAAATGTTATTGTAAAAATTAATGAAACTAAGCAATGGGAATATGAGTAGTAAATTATTGGAGAAAATATTATAAAATTTACTTTTTTAAATTTCAAAACTTTATATTTCCTTCTTTAAAACTGAAAATTTTTGTGTACATATCTAAAACTAATTGTGTCACTTTTCATTTTGTTACAATATAGAGTAATGCTTCAAAATACAAACATAATAGATAGAGTCAATTACTTAGGGAAGTTTAAACCTGGAGGTAACGTTAGAAATAGAAATAATAAAACGCAGTGTTTTGGGATTTGTCTGTTAAGATGATTTTAATCCAGATCCTATTTAATGGTTTACATAGTTGTATATCAAATTTAGTTTCACAAATAAATTATATAGTAAATTTAAAAATGCAAAAAATGTATATTAAGTTATAATATACATTCTATAACTTATGAATCCATATAACTTGGGCAAGAAAATTGTGTAATTAAAAATAAAACCTTTTTGTTCTGAGTTACATTTTAGGGACAGCTATATAATTCACACTCACAAAGGAATCATAAAAACTCTATGTATAATCTTGTAAGTAAAAATATTTGTTGTATCATATGTATGAAGTATACAATTGATTAAAAAATGACAAGGTCTGCCTTCTATCCAATGGCAGTAACAGAAGATAATGGCATCTAAGTAGTCCTGTCTCCTTTCTTTTTGGCATTGATTTATATATCTTCACTAGCTTTGCTGTTTTCACTCCAGTAAAAGATTATTTAGTAAGCCAAAGCAAAACAAACAAACAAAAAAATCCTGTGGGCAGCCCCAAACTGAAGGACTGTGATTTTTAGTCAATGTAAGTAACACAATAATTTTAGGTTAACCAATGTGTCAAAGAGAATGAAGAAAAATTATTACAAAAATGAACAAATAAAATGGTCTGGGTCAAAATGTACTCCTTTCAAAGAGAGTAGTCAACTGATATTAAAGCCTATGACATAGAATGTGCCATATTGAGTATGCAATATCAAAATATTTCTGCTTTTTCTTTCTCCAACTACTGCAGACCCTAATTATCTCCTTATCTGATCACTTTAAAGTTATTCAACAAATCATAATTATGCCATTGTTAGCATCAGAAACTGAAAGCCTACTGTCAAAAGTGATATAAACTATCACTATTTGAATTTGTTATAAATTTAATTTACTTATAAAAAGATGGACTTTCAATTTGAGAATAACATAAAAATCAATTCATTTCTCTGTGCATCCATATTGTGTCATTGGTAGTTTAAACTTTTCATCTAATATTAGATTGCATGCAGGATTTTATATCTAATTCCTCTGGTGGATGTACTTTAGAAAATGCAAAAATAAAATGCAGCAATTCGTATTGGCAGATTTACTATTGAGACCAATGCTTTTTTAACTAAAAGGTTTTGTTTAAAATCCTTAGTTTAGCAAAAGTGATAAAGATTTTTGAATATCAGAGTATTTAAAAGAGATTCTTACTTTAAATCTGGCATATTTCTTATATTACATATTACAATTTAATTGAACATGGCTGTCTGTAAAACCATATATATGATCCAGAAGAGATTCAAACTTAATTAAGTTTTAACAGCCATCAATTTATTTTAAAATGACACAGGCATGAAAAATGATCTATCAGGGTTTGTAAATCTTATTCTGTTAGCTATTGCTAGAGATAGTCTAAACATATTCCACCTGGAATTCTGGATCAAGACAGAGATTTTCTATTAGTAATAATATTCAGATTATTTTTATTTTAATGTATAAATTTAAAATTCCTAGAATATTTTCAACAATATTTTCCATTTCTAAATGTATTTAATTTGTAAACTAATGTAATTACTCTATTTATTTATTAACTTTTATTTTCAGTTCAGGGGTATATGTGCAGGTTTGCTATATAGGTAAACCTATAGGTAAATAGGTATACAAATTATTTTGTCACCCAGGTATTAAGCCTATGTGCATTAGTGAAAAATGTTATTACTTTAAATATCCAAATTATTCAGCTGCATTTGATCTCATTCTTTAGTCCAATGTAAATAAGAGTAAAACAATGACATTTAAGGCTACCAGGCTATTCTCGCTTTTGGAAAAATGCTGGATTACATTACCAGCATACTAAATGATAATATCAAGGTATAATATCTCCCTAGAAATTGTCTCACCTTCAATACTATTGATATTTTTGAACCTGATAATTTTGTTGTAGGCTGTAGCCTTGTATTATAGGAAGTTTAACAGTTTTCCTGGCCTGAACTTACTGGATGTGAATAGCACACTCCACTACCCACAGTAGTAAGAGCTAAAATTGTCTCTAAACATTGACAAATGGTCCCTGGTAGTCAAAATCACCCCTGGTTGAGACCATGTTGTTGAAAATAAAACAAAAACTTTCACATTAATAACTATGTCAGGCTGTGTATATTAAGGATTAACATTAAGACAATATAGAGCAGGCACTACATGAAAGCAGTGACGATTTGGAATTAGTGGCACATTATCTTAATAACTATCTTAATATAGTGACTTTAATATCTAAATATCATCAAATAGAGTTTTTCATAGATTTTTTCATTAGTATAACTTAGGATGTTGTGTATATTACACTGTGTATACCATTATTTTGAGAGAAAATTTTGGGAGATTTTGCCAAGGTATTTTCAATTATAGGTGTTTAGTTAATACATTCTAAGCAAGTGGGTCTCAAAAAAGGGAATTTAACACCCCACATTCTTCTTCCCATCCAGTGGACATTTCTGCTAAAAAACTGAAAGAGAGGGTGTGCTACTGGCATCTGGTGGTCGAGGCTAGGGATGCTGCTAATCATCTTAGATGTACATGATAGCTCCCCACAATGACTTTGAGAAACCCTGCTCTTACACTACTGCAGGATGAATTTTAAGCACAATTATGAGAGAGGACCTAGAGATTGAGTTTTAAAGGAGAAAATATAAGTGCAAAAGAAGAATGAAGATTGTTATAACAAGGGCAAGTAGAAGTTAGAAGAAAATGTGATAAAGTAAATCTACATTTTAGAATAGTACTGGAAGTTATTATAAGGTGTTACAGACAAATCTGAGAGTTCCATAAGTGACCTAAGAAATTACGGACACTGCAAGACTAAATAATCCTTCATTTAGGAAGGAGCTTAAAAATACTTTCTCAAGCGTGCTAAGTCACAAAAATATGAGTTATCCTGAGCTTTTCTTTAACTGTAAGCTTTCAAGTCATTGTTTGGAATCTTCAGAACCTCTTTAGGGTTTGGGATTTAAGTAGCAGTATGTAGATAGTGAGCTTAAGATGCCAAGCACAACATATAAAACTATAAAAATCCATATGATCTTGAAAGCTTAAATGGAAGCCCAGCACAAAACAGTCGCTGAGTATATTATTCACATTATCTGAAAGTATGCCAAACAAACACGTTATATGTTAATAAACATATGAGAAAGAAAATTCCAAACAGTTTCTAAAAAGTGAGCCACCACAAAATTTCAATGGCACACAACAAAAATTTTCTTCTTCTCACTCATGTTACTTGATGGAAAATCAAATGGCTGCCTGGAGAGAGCATGGAGGGAGAGATTGATTACTGAGGTGCACAAGAAAACTTTTCATAATGATGGTTGTGAGTGTAGTGGTATTTCCAAAAGTATATACATACATATTAAATTTGACCACATCATACATTTCAAGTATACTCAGTGGACTATGCATCTCTTATTATATCCCAGGAAAGTTGAAGATATGACAACGAAAAAAAAAATTCTTCCACCGACTACCCATCAATTTTCTTCTCTCGTTAGCCTTATAGATTTCACAGTTAATTAAAGGAAAGATGCAAATATGTTCAAAGTGTACATATTCTGAGGCCCATACCTTGTCATTAGCTCAATAAAGAGAAACATTGTCCCTGGCATGAAATGAAAACCTGCACACTCCCTATATGGCTTCTGGACACTCTAAGACATGAACACACTTTGGAGGCTCACCCCGTTGTCATTCATCCCTCTTAGAGTTTAGATGAGAAAAACACAAAAATAAGACCAAAAGATGACATTTAGATGCCCATCAAAAAGATATGTTGCGAACTGGAGAGCTCAGGGCTTTAAGTACTATATCTTACTGTATGTTACTGTAGAAACTTACTCATTTTCCCCTCAGAACAACTCTGTCTCAGGAGGTGAGTCTGAGAGCTACTGTTTCTTTGTAGAGGTTTTATCTGATCAGACCCACTATCACCATGTCAGTCCCACTGCCCCTAAATGGTTTGACTCCTGATGTTTTGATTTCAAAGACTTCTGATTCTAGCTACATAGCTGTGTCCATTTCCCACCTTACCACTATTTACTTTGAATTTTGTTGCATGCCGAGACCAGTGACTGCCACAAATGTGACTGTTCCTAGGATCTGCTTTCTGCTCTGATCTTTAGTCAGTGTGCAGACTCTAACATAAGCTCCTTTCTATCGTATTTTCTTGAGTCCAACAGCCCATAGTTTTTTTTTGTTTTGTTTTGTTTTGTTTTGTTTTGTTTTGTTTTTTTTTTTTTGAGGCGGAGTCTCGCTCTGTCGCCTGGACAGGAGTGCAGTGGCCAGATCTCAGCTCACTGCAAGCTCCGCCTCCCAGGTTTACGCCATTTTCCTGCCTCAGCCTCCCGAGTAGCTGGGACTACAGGCGCCCACCACCTCACCCGGCTAGTTTTTGTATTTTTAGTAGAGACGGGGTTTCACCGTGTTAGCCAGGATGGTCTGGATCTCCTGACCCCGTGATCTGCCCGTCTCGGCCTCCCAAAGTGCTGGGATTACAGGCTGAGCCCATAGATTTTATAATGCACTATTTTATGTCCCATTAAGCAAGTAAGTAGCATTATGGTTAATTAAACTAAGACATACCACTGAATTGTAAAATGCATCATATTTTCAGGAGATATGAAAATATGAAACGTATGCGTCTTGGAATAGATGAACTGTGACAGTATCTTTGGAAAGTTCATTCAGTGTGTAGCATTACTGAAGATGTCTTTAAGGGCTGAGCTGCTTCCTTTAGTTTGGAATACATATGTAAATTATTTGCAGAGGATATTTGTCTCTTCTATCTCATCATTTATTTATTCAATCATTCATTGATATCAATATGGACTACGGAAAATTACATTTTTTGGTATAATCCAAATATAATACTAATTAATTTATTGTGTTGCTAAAATTATTCCAGTAATTGAAAGGTCTTTCACTTGGCCCCTGTGCTTGTTTGACAAATAGGTTTTTGTTAGTATTTTCATAATTTCTGGCACTACAGGATGTTCCAGGCTCATCTTGTGTATTTTATTCCTTGTTCTTAAAATTAGCCACTTTCACAGATGCCCTTCTTTCTATATAAGAAATCAATATTTAAGTGCTAGGTGTACTTATAGCTAAGGGAGTATCATTTTTTTCATAGCTCTCTAAGATGAGAGAGCAAAGAAATATATGTGTATATTCTTACACATGTATAGGCAGACATCTTTAAATATTTCTATATGTAACTATCTGTATTAGTCCATTGTCTCATTGCTATGAAGAACTACCTGAGACTAGGTAATTCATAAGGAAAAAAGATTTAATTACCTCTCAGTTCCACAGGCCGTACAGGAAGCATGGATGGGGAAGCCTCAGAAAACGTACAATCATAGCAGGAGGCAAAGGGGGAGCAGGCATATCTTACATGGCTGGAGAAGGAGGAAGAGAACTAAGGGGAAGATGCTACACACTTTTAAACAACCAGATTGTGTGAGAACTCACTCATTATCACAAGAACAGCAAGGAGGAAATCTGCCCCATGATCCAATCCCCTCCCATTGGACCCCTCCTTCAACACTGGGGATCAAAACTGGACAAGAGATTTGGGCGTGGACAAAAATGTAAACCATATCACCATCTATGTCTACATTAAGCTAAACATGGGTTCTTACTGATGTCACTACCTCTAACCTAGTCCCACAAGCATCACTACCTTCCTGTATCTCTAAACCCCTACTCCAACAATAAAAATCCTGACTCTCACCATCTGACATCTATTTAGTTAATTGTTCACTTCCAGTATATGTGTATAGCTATACCAGATTGATAACCTGCCCTTGGTAGAAGAACATATTTATGAACTAGATTAAATGCCTTGTACAAGTTTCTTTTGCCTTTCATCTTAAGAGAGTGCACTCATTTTCAACATCACTTTGACCAGCATCCTTTCCCTTAAGTCCCTCACTGAAGTTATTTTGTATGGTTCCTAACAGAGCTAGATAAATTTGTAACAGTCTGCATTCCATCCTGAGATTCTAGTTGTAGAATTAATTTTTTATTAAAAATATAACTATTATTTTGGTAAATATTAGCATTTCTGTGCCACACTACTATATATAAATATCAAAAAAAGGTCCAGCAAGCTATAGAAAATTTAAGTAAAGTGCTGAATGTTGAACCTAATAATAACTTGGCTAAAGTAAGTACAGAAAGCAATTTGTGTTTGCATAAATTTATGGGATATAAATATCATTTTGTTACCTTCATAAAGTACATGGTGTTGAAGTCAGGGTTTTAGAATATACATCACCTGAAAAATGTATATTGTACTCATTACATAATTTCTCATCATCCCCTCCTCCCACCCTCCTGAAATTTCCAAGTCTCTTTTGTCTATCATTCCACATTCTACGTCCATGTGAGTACATTATTTAGCTTCCAGTTATAAGTGAGAACGCGCAGTATTTGTCTTTCTGTGTCTGATTTGTTTCACTTAAAATAATAACCAGTTACATCCATGTCATTACAAAAGACATTATTTTATTCTTTTTTATAGCTGAATAGTATTCTAGAGTGCATATATGCTAGTTTTATTAATCTGATCATCCATTGACGGATACATTGCTATTGTGAATAGTGCTGCGATAAAAATCTAGGTGCAGATATCTTTTTCATATAATTATCTGTTCTCCTTTGGGTAGATATCCAGTAGTGGGATTGTTGGGTGAAATTGCAGTTTTATTAAGAATGTATATCCTGTAGTTGCTGGGTAAAATTTTTCTGTAAATGTCAGTTAGGTCTGTTTTGTCTAAAGTTGAATTTAAGTCTTATGCTTGTTTATTTGTTTTCTGTCTTGGTGATATGTTTAATGCTGTGAGTGAGATGGTAAAGTCCCCCACTATTAATGTATTGCTGTCTATTCCTTTTTTACATCTAGTAATATTTATTTTATGAATCTTGGTGCTCTAGAGTTGGAGGCATATGTGATTAGAACTGTTATATCCTCTTACTGAATTGATCCCTTTATCATTATGTAATGGCCTCCTTTGTCATTGTTATACTGTTTTAAGTTCTGTTTTACTCGATAAGTATAACTATCCCTGCTTGCTTTTAGTTTCCATTACATGGAGTATCATTTTTCATCCATTTACTTTAAATCTATATGTGTCTTTACTTTCAGTCTGTATGTATCTACACATTTCTTGTAAGCAGCATATTTTTGGATTTTTTTTAGTTCGTTCCTTTTTTTTTTTTTTAGATGGAGTTTCACTCTGTCATCCAGAATGGAGTGTAGTGGCGCAATCTCAGTTGACTGCAACCTCCGCCTCACAGGTTCAAGCGATTCTCCTGCTTCAGCCTCCCAAGTAGCTGGGATTACAGGTGCTGGCCACCACGCCCGGCTAATTTTTGTATTTTTAGTAGAGACAGGGTTTCACTATGTTGGCCAGGCTGGTCTCAAACTCCTGACCTCATGATCCACCCACCTCAGCCTCCCAAAGTGCTGGGATTACAGGCACAAGCAACCGCGCCTGGCCCAACATCAATCTATATATTTTAAGTGGAATGTTTAATTCATTTATATTCAAGGTTAATATTAATACACGAGGTTTTCTTTCTGCCATATTGCTGTTTGTTTTCTGCTTGTTTTATAAGTTCTTTGGGGTTATTTTGTTGTTGTTTTTAGCTTTTCTTTCTGTCTGTCTCTTTGTCTTTGTGGTTTGGTGGAAATCTGTTGTGTTGCTATTTGATTTCTCTTCCTACTTTGTGTGACTGTTTTACAAGACCTGTGAGTTTGCTACTTTCATGCGTTTTGATGATGATGAATGTTGACCTTTCGTTTTTGTGTTTGGGACACCTTTGAGTATTTCTCATAGGACTCGTTCAGTGGCAATGAATTCCCTCAGTGTGTGCTTGTCTGGAAAATACTTGGAATCATTTCAAGAAGATTAGCAATGAGTTATGTCAATCAAGCCATTGGTGTGTATTTGGTGGCACATTTACTCTGTATTATTTCACACCGGAAGCATCTGAGTTAAGTTTTATTATTTGCTCTATGTTGTAGATGAAGAAACTGAAGCTGAGAGAGGTTTAGTGAATGACTAAAGAGGTTGCCAGGCTGCAGGGGAAAAAAAAAAAACTGTATCACTAACCTGCAATGCTTCCCAAGGTATGCAGCTTATTATTATCAGTCACTTTATGAGCACAAAATGCTGTGCTATATAACAAAATAATACAATGTACATATGTATAAAAGTTAACATACACATATCAAATTAACATAAGCATAACTGTAATCACATATATTGATAAACAAAAATATAAAGTAATATATGGTAATGACCCAACCACTTGCCTAAGTTACATGTATTACAGAAGTTTTGAGGAGGGACTTCAGCTGTGTGTGAATCAGCAATTTGGATTGTACAGTTGATTACCCATTAGTTCAGAATTTTAATAATTTAAAATACATTTATTATATATTTAATAATTTAAAATGCAATTATTAAAATGTATTTTAATAATTTAAAATACATTTATTAACAATTGGAAGACCTTATAATAGATGTGGAAATTTGATAGATGAATAATGCTCAGGAGATATCAGCACGTTTTGGAAGGATATTCCCATGAAGAGCAAAAGTATTGTGGGAAGTGTGGGAAGTGTTATGGTGTGAGAGTAATATAGGTTCCAGAATGTGTTTACATTATTTTGTTGGAGGTGTTGGGGAACCTTTCATGGAAAGTGTGTTGTAGACTGTGTGGACAGGTTTCCTCAACCTTCATTCCACTATTCTTAAAGTTGAAGAGGTTAGAAAATTAAAACAAAACAAAACAAACAATGCAGCTTCCTTTGAGCCAGTTTTATGAATGCAGCTTAGACCACTTACCCATTTTTTGCATATGAATCAGACTTAGAAAAATGGAAAAGATCAAAGCCTGTCTTGCTATTGTTGATTCTGGCAAGTGAAATCATGGAGACAATAGTTCAGAAGTAGTGGAAGTGGTAGGATTCAATATCCTTGTGCTTAATCACCAGTTTCATGGGCATAAGAAGCTTAAAGTTTTAATAGTAGGAGCATCTTTTTGACCCAGGATTGCAGAAATGATTGCATGCCTCTGAATTCAATAACTCAAAACCTTCCTCCATGCCACAGTTACAACCATACTTTAGTTATTTTAGCTCTTCCTATTGCATATGTATGAAATGCAATTTCTGCTTAAGATACCTATTGTGGTTTTTATTTCCCTATTAAAACTCTGGAAAAATGTAGCACTTAAATTATGTTTTGTAGAAATTCACTAAGCCAATAAAAAGCTAAAGGGGGAGAGAGTTAACCTTCTCTGCCCCCTTTTTATCAGAAGTTAGTTGTAGAAGAAATATACAATTTTTACACAATTTTAGCACCATCTAAGTTTTGTAAACAATTAAAGAATACACAATTTTAGCATCATCTAAGTTTTGTAGGTCTGGAACACAGAATGGTTAGATGAGCATTTCAGGAGCACTACAGTTGCAAAGTTAAGCAGTCACCACAATTTTATGTGTCATACAAAGATTTTTAACTTTATGTTTGACCAATGAGTCTAGAAGCAAATGGTATTTCCATCAATAATTGTCTCATATAAAGTAGAGCGTTTTGGAAAATGAAGTTATTAATACATAAAAACATGTTCATACATTTGGTTTCTAGTCATGACAAACCTATTTCTTGGTAAATTGCAAATCCATTGCACCTGTGTTTATAGGCTCATTTACCTAAAAATCTTGGGTTTTTTTCTGGTGATCTATTAAATTTTCTTTCTGATTATCTTTTCTAATGCTGTAATAGCATTTCTAACACTGTAATGAAAGAGAACAAAAGTACATGCTTGCTCATCATTTACTAATTCAAACAATATATATTGAATACATCTATGTAGCAGGTACTGTGGTAGGTGTGGAAGATAGTTGAGACAGATAACAAACCCAACATTATGGAGCTTAGCATCACCACATAAAAGAGTTTTTAAAAAAAATAGATAAATGAATAATAATTATAAAGACAAAGAGATTCTTGCCATATAATTACATATAAGCAAATTTAGATTGTGATTAAAGATTTTGATATTGGTCTTCTGATTCGGCTGTAAGGGGAAGTGTTTATAAGTCATCCCAAGGAAGAAACAATTCAGATGAGAATTACTCAATGGATTTGCAATACCAATCCAAAGATGGAAGAAAAATACTTCTAAGTAGACAAAATGGTAAGTATAGAGAATCTAAATTAAGAGAGAGCTTAGCTTTCAGATGAATTAAAAGATCATGGTGATCAGAATGTAGAGACTGAGGAGAAACAAATGAAATAAAACTAGAAGGACAAGTAGAGATTTGTGGGTCAAGTTTTTAAATTTTATTATAAATGCACTGATACTGTTCTTAAGCATGGAAATTCAATGATTACAGCTATTGAAAAATATAACTCTTAATTTTGAGAATGAAATTGGTGGAATTGCTGGGATGAAAATGTTCAATGCAAAACAGGAGGCTAATTTAAGAAGATACTGCAAAATTGGTCATGATGGCTCAAAATGCTGTTCGTAAGAGAGAGAAGAAAATGGATAGAGTTACATATGGATGAGAGTAAACTGACAAGGCTAAATGCTAAAATGTGGGTAGTGACAGAATGTAGGTGTCAAAATAGACTTCCAGGAAAAGAAAAAATGGGTCCACAAAAGAGCCAAATGATGATCTGGGTTACATGATCCTGAGCAGTTGCGGATGTAATTGGTTAAGTAAAGTAAGTTCTTAAGATAGATTTGGCCTGGCACTATACATTCTAGAGCCCCTGAATATAAGTGGGATATAAAACCATGGGAGTGACTAAGGAGAGAATTTGGCAGAAGAAAAGGAGATATAAGATGAAATACAGAGGAAATTCAAACTTAATTGGCAGGTGTAGGAAGACAAGGAGATGACAAGGGAACTGTAAATGAGTAATCAGAGAGAGAAAAGTGAAAGAGTAGAATGTCATGGAAGAGTAGAATGATCATAAAGCTTTTCAATAATTGGAATGTTTCAAGAACAGGGAAATGGGCAATAAAGAGAAGAAAAAAACAGTGACCAGAGGGTATAGCAATGTGTAGATATACATCTTGTGTTAGGTTTGATTGCTTAGACATTTTATAATAAAAATCTTTCCCAGAGAGTAATAAAATAGAAGTGAGGTTAGAGAAAGATCATATGATTTAGCCAAAAAGTGGGAAAAGTTAGGAAATGAAGAATAAATATGTTTAAAGATAATGTTATGGCTACTCAAAGTGCAACCTCTATTCTTTTATTATTTTTAATTTTCATATTTAAAAATAGTAATTACCACTTTTAAAAATCGTCCTCTTATTTGTTACATAAGAAAATGCACTAATTCAAGCCACATAGAATCATTTATATTATGACTCTCAAAACATTAATAGAATTACTGGAACTATTAACCTAATGGCCTGAAAATGTCAACTCACTTCTCTATCCTGATGATCATTAGTGAAAGGAAAGACTCCATTAAATAATGCTTACTTATAGAGAACTAGTTATATCTGTCTCATTTGCATACATATATCTATATAAGTTAATTTGATTAATAAAACAAACACAAGGAACAAACAACAAAATAAAATTTATAAATGTCATTGAAATATGCATGCCTCTACCATTTGGGTATTTGTAATTATAAATTGATACATTTCATTTTTTATCCAGGAGTTAGTTAGATTGAAACTTTACCTAATGTATGATAAAATAATATGTGATTAAATTTAAAAACATGATGAATTTATTTAAAATTGGCTTACTTCAATAATGTCAGAAAGTAGTAAAATAAAATGATTTCTTCAAAGAAATCTGTTTATCGCCTGAGATCATCTCTCTTGGCCACAAATCAATACTACTTTCTTTCATTCATCAGTGATCATAAAGCTTTTCAATAATTCTAATTTTAAAGGATGATTACAGCAAGTATATAGTCATTGATTCCTTAAAGGTTGCAGCTAAAATGAACACAAAGGTAATTTTATTTTTAATAAATGAGCCCTTTTGAAAAGTCAAGCATTTTTCCTCTCACAAAACTTTGTGTAATAAAGTTATAGATTTGATTATGTATGAGTTTGCACTGTGTGTGTGTATATATGTGTGTGATTGCAGCAATAAAGTGCACTGTTCCACAACTGGGAATTTATTCTGCTTAATTGAAAATTCCGTTTTAAAATATTTCTTTAAAGTTCTAAAATGTGTTTAAATGGGTTCATGAGCTGTAATACCATTAAAAAATATATCCACGTATTTGTTGATTCTCCTCAGTTTAAGAAGTGGAGCTTCATACTCCTTCCCTGAGGGCAGGCTAAGCTGAGTGACTCCCTTCTAAGAAATAAAACACCACAGGACTGGGATGTTACCTTCTGAGACAAGGTCACGAAGGCTAGGGTTTTAATTTTGAGTGACCTATTTTGCTCCTTACTAGTGTTTCCCTCTCTTTCTCTCCTTCAACTGTCTATGAGCCCAGTCACCATGCAAATAATTCCAAACTTTCTTTTCTAGAAAGCTCACACAAAGAACAGAGGCATCCTATGTGATATCCAGTCAAATGATTAAACATTCTAGAAGCAGACTATGATGCTTCTGAATTTGTGAAATCCTACCCCTCAGTGTAATGATATTAGGAGGTAGAGCTTTTGGTAGATGATAGTCTGTCTTCATGTTGGGGATTAGTGCCTTGATTTTTTAAAAAAATTTTTATTTATTAATTTATTTTTTATTTTTTATTTTTTTTGAGACAGAGTCACGCTCTGTCACCCAGGCTGGAGTGCAGTGGATCCATGTCAGCTCACTGCAACCTCTGCCTCCTGGGTTCAAGTGATTCTTCTGCCTCAGCCTCCTGAGTAGCTGAGACTACAGGTACGTGCCACCACACCTGGCTAATTTTTGTATTTTTAGTAGAGACAGGGTTTCACCATACTGGCCAGGCTGTTCTCGAACTCCTGACCACGTGATCTGCCTGCCTCGGCCTCGCAGAGTACTGGGATTACAGACGTGAGCCACCACGCCCAGCCAGGGAGTAGTGCCCTAAAAGAGACCCCGAAAAGCGTCCTTGCCCCTTCTGCCATGTGAGCTAGAGGACGGCAATCTATGAACTAAAAAATGGGCGCTGACCAGACACCAAATCTGCAAGCACCTTGATTTTGCACCGTCCAGCCTCCAGGACTATGAGAAACATTTCTGTTGTTTATAAGCTACCCTGTCTATGGTATTCTGTAGTGACAGTGCAAACAAACTAAGACACGGACCTTCCAAAACGAGTTAAATGCTTCAGGGGATACAGCCTGGTTCAATAACATGACAGCAACCTTTACTCGCAAAAGACCTCAAGTCAGAACCACCTACCCAAATCCATCATTTTCCTGACTTCTATAATTGTGTGATACATATTTGTTATTTTAAGCCATTAAGTTTTAGGGTAATTTTTAAATGGAGATGATACACGATCATAGGTAAAACTATAATTAACAGAAAAATCTAATGGCAATAATATTTACCATTGATTGACCATAAAAACTCTATTAAAACATTGCTTCTATAAATTTAGTGAGAGCTTCAATAATCAGTTTTTTCAGTCTAAAAGATGCCTCTTGGTTGATTTCACTATTTAAGTCTTGAGTGAAACAAGATGCTTTCTGTACCTGTGACATTATATTATATTCATAGGCTTAATCAAATACAGCTCGAATATTGGAAAGGTGGAAGTAATTCACATAATATATTAAAAAACATTGACTCCTTTTTTATTTTACTTCCTGAAAATTAGGTTTATCCTTTATATTACCATATTTCTAGGAGGATGAAAGTCTGTGCAAATTAAAGATGGAGGAATAAATGTTCTCGTGCAAGTATCTTGAAGAAAAGTAAGGAAAGTAATTCGTTTAGGGAGACAGAAAGTGAATGAGGAAAACAGCGGTAAGAGGTGATATATCAGAGCCACTGGCTTTCTTCCTGTCACTATGGACAAAAACTTTTAAACTACAGTCTGTAAAGAAAACGCGGTTTGTGTTTTTCTTCTGCTTTAGGGTGTGTGGGAAGAGCCAGTCTCATGTAATGTTCCAAACCCCCCATGGGGTCATTAGGGCAGAACAGAAATAATTGCATCTTGATATTAGGTAGCTTAGCCTGAGTTTAAAATGAAGCTAGCAGGGTAGGTCTCTACCAGGCTTTATTAAGAATCGTGATCTTTTCCTTGGGGCAAAGAGAGGTCATTGAAATGATATAATACTTAGGCGAAGGGCAGACTTGAATTTCATAATTATTACTCTGGTTACAGCGTGTAATTTAAAATGGAAAAGTTCAATGAGGAATTGGGAGATTAGTTATAAAGATAATGAAATATTAATAGTTCATGTACAAATGTAGCTTTGACATGAACGGTGAATGGAGGAGATGACAAGTGGACATATTTGTATAATACGTGGAAAAAAATCAGCAAGCAATGAGGGTAGATTGAATATGGAATAAGAGGGAGGGAGATAGTTATCAAGAATAATCTGAAATATTGGTTTTCATGAAAGGATATGTAGGATGCCACCTGGTGGAATAAGAAACACTGAAAAGGGACTTGTTACAAAGGGAGCACTGTGGATTAAATTATCCCCTCGTGAGCTTAAGATGATTTGCAGATTTCTAAGGGAAACTGTCGCAAAATAAATTGTATATGTGGGCCTGAGGTTTTAAAGAGAGGCCTAAGGTATACAGGAAATTTAATTTTGTGAGTCACATAATATAGATTAACAGTGAAGGTCTGTGTTTGAGATTGCCCGTTGGTTACATAGAGTGGCAAGGGAGAGGGCAAAGAAGTGAGCATTCAATGACTGTGCATAGAATAAGAGTGACTCTACAAAGGAGATGGAGAGGGAATGATCTAAGGAGTAGGAGGGACATGTGATGAAGATAACATCTTAGCAACAAAGAAAAAAGAAAAGGAAAGGAATGCTTCATGTTAGAGTTTATGCTGAATATTAATGAATAATGGCAAAGGTCAAATAAGAAAACTGGAAACAAAACACCACCCCTTCCCACATCCATTTATTTTATAATTATTACTCTCCACAAAATTTGTTATGATGGCCCAATATCTATGGACACTAGATAAGAATGGAATTGTGGAAATGGAATCAATAAATGTAAAGAACTCTTGGTAAGTTTTGTTGTTGAGATGAGGTGAGAAATAAAAATACAGTAACAGCTTTTTCCTTGCCACCTGAACATGCTTAAAAACAGATGGTAAGTCTCTGTGTCAGAGGAAGAGGTTAACCATCTAAAAGTGATAAGGAGCAATAGACTGTGTGGTCTCTGAGAAGGTGGTAGGGAAAGGATTGTATCACATACTGGGGTGGTTATGATGTAGGATCATAGGTTATAGGTTTCTCATATGTGAAGACAGACAATTAGGAAGACACCTCAAGTGACTGAGCTAGCAAGAGAATAGTCAGATAGTGTTAAAATCCTCTGTGAATTTGCTATTCATAGATTTACGGTAGTTCCAGTATGTTCTATCATGTTCTCCCAGAGTTAAGCTGTTTCAAAGCAAGTGAGATACAGGATATGGACAAATGAACTTAGAGCATTGGCAAAAATGTAACTGAAATTATTGATGAAATGAAGAACACATCTAGAAATGTCCTAACATATTAGAATGAGAGACTGTAGGGACAAAGAGGAGAACACTTTAATTAATCTATTAGTCACCTGAAATGAAAAGGGAAAATGTATGACTGTAGGCATGCATGGTTAAAGTTGGCCTAGGAGCAGCTCAATAGATTGGAGGCGGTGAAGACACTAAAAGACTATGATCTTGCACCAGTCATTCTCACTGACCCTGAAACTCCCTCCAGGGTTAGAAAGTCTTGAAGTGGGCCAAGCGTGGTGGCTCATGCCTATGATCCCAGCACTTTGAGAGGGTGAGGCAGGTGGATCACCTGAGGTAGGGAGTTCAAGACCAGCCTGGCCAACATGGTGAAACCCTGTCTCTACTAAAAATACAAAAATTAGCCAGGTGTGGTGGCACATGCCTATAGTCCCAGCTACTTGGGAGGCTGAGGCAGGAGAATCGCTTGAATCCAGGAGGCGAAGGTTGCAGTGAGCAAGATTACACCACTGCACTCCATCTGGGGTGACAGAGCAAGACTCTGTCTCAACAGAAAAAGAAAGAAAAAAAAAGAGAAAAAAGAAAAAGCGTTGAAGTGTAGAACAAGGCCTGGAGACAGGAGCCAAAGTCTCCTATGAAGTGGAGAGATTAACTCAGATTTCCTTGGACTGCAGAAATGAAGGTGAAGGTGATGATAATAGTTGACTGTTCTGAGCTTTCCAGATTTTTCTTCTTGTATATTTTGTTTCTTTGTGTTATTATTTGTTTTTAAAGAGGTTATGAGAACCAATGACATGAAAATAATAATAATAATAATAATGATGAAGGACAGAGGGCATGGTCCATCTTTCCCAAATTGAGGGATACTAAACTACTGGTGCATCTCTGGGTGAACAGGAAGACTCTTCAGTCCTGGAGGCAGAGAAAATGCCTGGGCCAAGTTTCACAGCACACAGGAATGCTCTAAATATGAAATTCTCAGGAAGCACACTGAGAATTACCGAATTTGGGATTGATGAGCAGCCAGGTGTTGAGGTTCAGTGAAAGTTGACTAGCTGGGATGAACTCATTGGGCCATGAGGAATGAAACTACGTAAGAGAGAGATACTGGTCAGTGTAAGAAAAGTTGCACATTTTTATTTTGGGACTATAAAAGATATATGAGACAAAACACAAGAAGTATCTGAGTCGGCTTCTCATTAGGTAATTAGAGAGTTGGAGTGAAAATATTTAGTTCCTAGAAAAGATTGTCTTAAGGAATGCAAGACAGGAAAATATCATGGTAGAATTGTATTGCATGTTTATAGAGAAATTAAAACAGAGAAATGATCAGGATCAGCCAGTGTAAAATATTTTTTTTTCTAAGCCAGGTGTTCATTAGCTTTTTAGATAAATACCAGCTTCATGAAGGATTATGTTGCTTTACCTTAACTGCAACCCTCAAACACTAGTATTTGCATTTTCATGGAAATCTGATGAAGAAAAAATTTTAGGGGAAAAAATGTAGAAATAAAAGACAGATAAAAGAGAGGAAAACCTAAAGTAGAATTTTAGACACTAAAATATTCAAAAATTTAAAAAATAATGAATGACGTGAACCACAAATAGGTAGCTAGATATCATGTCTAAGAAAATCACTGAGACAAAACAGGCCAGATTTTTATAAACTCTGGATGATTTACTAGCTCAGTATAACTTGATTTAGTTACTATTTCATTTTTTGTGTTCCCAAACAATATTATATATTTTACTGTAATTTATAAGAATGGGAACTGGGCATTTTTTTAAAGAAATACGGTGTGTTTGCATAGTTTGACAAGCAAATAACACAGAAACACATAAATCATAAACTTCTGTTCATCAGGGTACATGTTCCCTCCTCTGAAGATTTCCCTAGCCTCTTTCAAACAATTGCTTCTCTAATTCTCTATACTCCTCTTGTTCATTCTCAAGGCTGATAAAATAAATTTTAGGGTAAAATAAATTATTGGAGAGGTTATAAAAGAGGGTCAAAAATTCTCCTCGTCCCCTTTCTGTGACATTTTCCAGTTGATAAATTTGAAGTAACAAATTCTGAGTTTCTACACAGGAATTAAATCTTAGAGTTCAATGCAAATGAAAGCAGACTTCTCTTCTTGACATTCATAGGTCAAGCTGCAAAGGGTAACCCAAGACTCTTCTATCCATCTGGTATTCCAATTCCTCATCTTTTCCAACACTAGTCACCTCTGATATCATATTTTGGTTGTTTCATGATCAGCATCGCCTGCTGAAGGCAACACTGTCACTGAAGACTGCTCAAAGCATCTACCTACCTCCTTTTTCAATCTAAACTTTATATGTTAAATATTCACACCACATCCTACTTTGTTTTGGCAACTGACAAATAAAGAGGAAATACTACACCAAAAAAAAAAAAAAGAGAGAGACAGAGAGAAATGCAACTGGCAACTAACCTAAAGAAGTACACCTATTTCCTGGAAGCTTAAGACAACAAAAACTACAGTTTCTTTCTTGTCACAAATTTTCTGATCCTCAGTTTGCAATATCAACTCTGACTTTTCTCTGAAACAGGAAATGAGCTACTAGGATCTACCTACATATGCTTACATCTGATTCAGTGTTTCTTACCATTGTGATTCTCAATTTACCCAGTGAGAGAAATGAAGCTGATGCTGAGTATTCTGGGGATAATTCATCTGCAAATAGTTATTTAATAACAGATTGTACATTGCTTGAGAAATATAATTAAAAAGTCTTCCGCAAGCTCAAAAAAGCTCCCAACTAAGGAAGAAAAGAAAGAAAATGGTTTTATTAGTGAATAAGCCTTAAACAAATATGTGATGTGGATCACAGACAATGCACTTAAGAGATAGCAAAGACAGAAAAAAATTCACTCTTTATGTAATCGAGCAGATGTAACCTATTGCATCTATGTTCTTACGATAAACCATAATTAGTCCTCAAGTAGAGGAATTGTCATTGTTGGAACTCAGAAATCCATCCTCCAAAATATGGTACCTTGACATGCTGTACGCAAGCAGCAGCCTCAGGGTCTTTGACCTCTTTCCCTCCTGTCTCTCAATCCTCTGTCTCTTTCAAAGCGCAGGTTGAAGTTATTTTCTGAAATTCCCTGATCTCGCTTGAATCCAGAGCCACCAAAGGAAAAAAAAAACCTCTTGTCTCCTTCCTGATTTTTCATAAATTTATCTCACATAGCAGGAAGAAAGACTAAAGTCTTTCAACAAACTTGGACAGATTTTTGTCACAAACCATTGACAGCTCTGCGGGTCCAACAGACTTTGTCCCGAGCCACTGCATGTTCTGTAAGTCCACTAATTTTCCCTAAAAATTATTTACTATCCCCCAAATTGCTACATTTCCCCCCTCTCCCCTCCCCTAAGAAGAAGGGCATTAAGCATCTGTACCCTATTGTGTTATTGAATAATCACTCTCAAGTGATCCCTCTGTGCTATGCACATTAAAATAAAATTTTGTAGGCTCTTTCTCATGCTAGTCTTCCTTTTACCAGTTGATTTTCAGAGGACAAGTGGAAAGTTTTGCCTTTGCCCCTAAAGCAGTGCCATTTGCCACATTATAGTTCATCAAAATGTACTAGGTAATTGAGGTAACCATCTGTGTTAGCTAATTGACTTTATCTAAAGGAAAAATAAACCTCTCATATCTTTATTTCAGGAGATAGCTTGACAACTCAGTGGAGTTATCCCACAGAAGGTAGGCTCCTATCCTCCCACAAATACTGGGAAATAGGGGCATTATCTCCCTTGATATTCCCATTCCAAAGAGAGGCTCCAAAATCCTTTAGAAAGACAGCCCTGGATTATAAAGCTGGCAAGAGTCTTATTTTGCCTTTAGGAAAAGTACATACATTTCAAAGAGACAAGTAATCGACCACTACAAATTGCCTAAAGTAAATGTTTTAAGTAAAAGAAGATTGTCTCTTCTCTTTTCAATGAGAATTAAACTCCTAATTTTTAATTTGTATTTGCCCTTACAACATACATATCATTTACTCCTCTAATAAAACAAGCTTCAAAAAATTGTATTTTATTTATTTAATTTTTTAGTTTTAAATTTACAAGTAAAAATTGTACATGTTTATGATATGCCACCTGATATTATGATGTATGTATATATTGTGGAAAGACTAAAACAAGCTACTTGACATATGTCTACCCTTACATACATTTTTGTGACGAGGACATTTAAAATTTTTTCTCTTACTGATCATTACTCTTTAGAGCTGTCAAGGTCATGAAAGACAAGGAAAGACTGAGGAACTGTTATAGACTGAAGGTGACTAAGGAGAAGTAACAACTAGATGCAATGTAGGATCTTGAATTGGTATATTAAAAAAAAAAAATTTACTAGGAGCAGTGGCTCACACCTGTAATCCCAGCTACTCCAGAGGCTGAAGCAAGAAGATTGAGCCCAGGAGTTTGAAACTAAAGTGAGCTATAATCATGCCATTACACTTCAGCCTGTTCGACAGAACAAGACCTTGTCTTGAAGAGGAAAAAGCAGAAGAAGGAGGATGAGGAGGCAGAGAAGAAGAACAAGAATTGCTGAATTTTGAAAGAACTATAATTTAATTAATAATATTGTACCAATACAAATTTTCTGGTTTTGAAAATTGCACTACAATCAGTAAGATGTTAATATTGTTAACTTTAGGGGAAATGAGATAAGGAATATAAAATAACAGTTTATACTCTTTTTATAATTTTTCTGTAAGTCTAAAATTAGTTTGAAATAGAACATTCATTTCAAAGGAAGAAAGAATGAATGAAAAGAGAAAGAAAGAAAGAGAGAGAGAGAAAGAAAGAAAGAAAGAAAGAAAGAAAGAAAGAAAGAAAGAAAGAAAGAAAGAAAGAAAGGGAAAGAAAAAAAGAAAACGTGCCGCTATGATTTCACTTCCACTCTTGTGCCTTGCATGTTTTCCAGAAGTAGAACTAACCTGGTCAAGATACTAATAAAACGACAACCACACTCAAAAAAAAAATTATCTTAGCAATTTTCAAATTTACAATATATTGCTGTTAACTGCAGTCACATTGATGGAAACAGACTACCTGAATTTATTCCTCTTCAATTTTGTGTCAATGCTCAGCTTCACTAATGATCAGGGAAATGCAAATCAAAACCATAACGAGATGTCAACTCAGACCTGTTAGAACTGCTCTTACCAAGAATTGCTAATACCAAGAAGATGAAAGATAAACAAGTGTTGGAGAGGATGTGGACAAAAAGCAGTCCTTGTGTACTGTTGGTGGGAATGTAAATCAGTACCATCACTATAAAAATGTGTATGGAGTTTGTGATGGTTACTATTGAGCGTCAACTTGATTGGATTGAAAGATGCAAAGTATTGTTCCTAGGTGTGTCTGTGAGGGTGTTGCCAAAGGAGATTAACATTTGAGTTAGTGAGCCAGGAGAAGCAGACCCACCCTTAATCTGGATGGGCACCGTGCTGCCAGCATGGCTAGAATAAAGCTGGCAGAAGAAGGTGAAGGAGCTGACTTGCTGAGTCTTCCAGCCTTCATCTTTCTCCTGCGCTGGATGCTTCCTACCCTTGAACATCAGACTCCAAGTTCTTCAGCTTTTGGACTTTAGGACTTACGCCAGTGTTTTGCCAGGGGCTCTCCGGCCTTTGGCCACAGATTGAAGGCTGCACTGCCGGCCTCCCTACTTTTGAGGTTTTGGGACTCGGACTGCCTTCCTTGCTCCTCAGCTTGCAGACTGTTTACTGTGGGACTTCACCTTATGATCGTGAGAGTCAATACTCCTTAATAAACTCCCCTTCGTACATACATCTACCCTGTTAGTTCTGCCCCTCTAGAGAACCCTAACTAATATACAGTTTCCTCAGATAATTACATTTTTGACATCTCTACCAATTCCAGCCTTCCAAGCACATGTCTAGAGCATTAGGTCATGATCTTTCTTTAGAAGATGCCTCTAGTGCCCAGTACTTCCCCTCAACTGTTTGCTGCATGCACTTGAAGTGTAACAAGCAGACTTGTGTAACTTGAGACTCATAACACTAGGATACTCTTCCACCTCCAGGGCATCCAAGCTGTCTATTCCAGAGAGCTCTCTCTTGCAGCAAGCACTCATTCAGTCTCATTCTAGCATAATCTAAAAGAAAGAAAGTTATGACAATGTCTGTATATCAGAAAACAATGAATTTTCCAAATGGCAAAATGTATAGACTCAAAGTCTTAAGTGATTCTAAATTGAATAAAGTAAGATCAATATTTAGAAAAATTACAAGATAATTCCAAAGTGGAGATTGGTTACCTTTATTTCAGCATTTTCTCCCATTATCAAAGCGTGGCTTTTTTCTATTTTTCTCGTTTTGTCACCCAGGCTGGAGTGCAGTGGTGTGATCTTGGCTCACTACAACCTCTGCCTCCCAGGTTAAATCAATTCTCCTACCTCAGCCTCCTGAGTAGCTGGGATTACAGGTGCACACCACCACTCCCAACTAATTTTTGTATTTTTAACGAAGACAGGGTTTCAACCATGTTGGCCAGGCTTGTCTTGAACTCCTGGCTTCAAATGATCTGCCCACCTTGGCCTCCCAAAAATGCTAGGATTACAGGCATGAGTCACTGTGCCTGGCCAGGGTACTTTTATTGTATTTTATTTTATTAACTTTTTAAAATGTATTTTTCAATTGAGAAATAATAATTGTTCTTTACAATATCCTATGTATTTATATTGTACAATAGTTTGTTTTAAAATATGTATACATTGTTGATGGTTGCATAGCATATATTAATATATGCATTACTTCACATATGTATTTTTTGTGGTTAAAACACTTAAAAATCTATTCTCAATTTTCAAGAATATCATATAACATAATTAACTATAGTCATCATTTTGTACCATAGGTCGCTTGAACATGTTTCTCTTATATAAATGGAATTTTCTAGGCTTTGATAGACATCTTCCATATCATTTCAAATATATATAAATATGTAACTTTGAAAGAAAATAATTTGTTGAACATCATTACACTTTATACAAATTTTGAATAAAATAAATTTTATTTTTGATTCTATGAGAATAAAAATGTGCAACTAAATCCTGAAGGTATATACTGACTCTTATTCAGAGATCATTTTTGTCACTGATCAAACAAACGAGCTTGAGGAGTTACACAGGTACAATCTAGCCCAATATTAAAATTTAAATTTATAAGAATTACTGAATAGTTATTACAAAAATATAAGCATCCATAAATATTGATTCATTATTTGAGATAAATATATTTTTTCAACTATATAAGTAGCTCTGTGTCTTAATCTTATGTTCGAAAATGCTAAATATATTTTGACCTATGATTTATAAGAAAATTCAGGGAATTTATAAGTTCACATTTACTAAACCTATACACAAGGATACCTTATCGTTACAACACAAGGATAGCCTTCCACCTCCAGGGCATCCTGTTAGCTATCTATTCCAGAGAGCTCTCTCTTGTAGCAAGCACTCATTCAGCCTCATTCTAGCATAACTTAAAAGGAACAAAATTATGACAAGGTCTGCACATCAGAAAACACTGAGTCTAATTCCATAAATTATTTTAGACATCAGAAGATTGTGTCTAATAAATGTAACCATGTATATTACTCAATAACCTAATTTTATCACTTACTGCTCCAAAGGATGAATTATTCAAGCCAAAAATCACATTCTTTTTCTCTTCTAGAAAGAAAAAAACACATGCCATTTTTATTTCTATTCCTGAAATTTGATTGTTGTTTTATTCAGGAAAAAAAGTATTATCTTAAGTGTCATGGAAGGTGAAAGCTAAAATCTGTTTCTAGTCTATTGCCAAAGAATAGAAAATAAACTAAAATCTTAGCGAAAGCTTTTAGAGATACAGTGCTGTCTTTAAAGCAGACCAGTGCTCTTATTCAAACAAAAAAGAAGAAAAGCGAGTGAACCAGAAGCAGAGCATTTGACATCCTATTTCATTCTAAAAGTTCAACCTAAAAAGGAGTCAACTTTTCAGAGAAATAGGATAGTTAAGCAATGAGAAGACAGAAAACCACAGAAAAATGTAAGTTTTATGGAAAATTATTTTTCTACTTTGATGCATTACACTCAAAAGCTTTTAGATGAGATACTTATTAACTTGTTTTAGTCGTGGGAACAGTTTGAAAATTGGATTTAAAAGAAGGAAACAAATATGGAGTTTATCTCATGTAAAATACACATAAATAACTAGAAAAAAAATTATGAACAACATATTGTTTCATATTAAAAATATCTGCTTTTCATAGTTTAATCAAAAGATTGCAAGATATTTTACATTTTGTTGCTTTTAATTTAAAATTGTATTATATTTGTAGCCTTCATATTCATTTCTGAAGTTGATGCTCTGTCCCGATAGTAAAGTAGATCATATGACTTTTGTACGGTGCAGTATAAACACGTGAACTCTGAAACTAGATTTGATCTAGTTTGAAACTAGATGTGATCATTCCCTTTTCTGTCAATTTTTCAAGACCATACACAAGTTAATAAGCCTTTTTTAAAACCAGTATTTTTATAATACAAAAATGATAGCTTATTCCCAAGGTAGTGGGCATTATAGGGAAAATGAAATAATATACATAAAACTCTTAGTACAATGAAAGAGACATAGCTGGTACCAAATAATGATGACCTATGTGGTGTGCAAGAACTGAGGAATCAATATTTCAACCTTCATCTTTCAGAGGAACAACTGAGAGTAGCATCTGACACTTAGATGAAAAAAAAAAAATTGAAATATCCTTGGTATAAATAAGTCATCTATCAAACAAATTTGTTTACCATGCTGGTATTAATTACTGACTAATGGCTAAAGACTTCTTGCCAAGATGTATCATCTATCATCACAGTAGCTGAAACATCACCTAGGACTTGATAAAAAGCTAAGGTAGGCCAGAGACGGTGGTTCACGCTTGTAATCTCAGCACTTTGGGAGGTCGAGGCAGGCAGATCATGAGGTCAAGAGATCAAGACCATCCTGGTGAAACCTTGTCTCTACTAAAAATAAAAAAATTAGCTGGGCGTGGTGGCGCATGCCTGTAATCTTAGCTACTCGGAAGGCTGAGGCAGAAGAATTGCTTGAACCTGGGAGGTGGAGGTTGTAATGAGCCGAGGTCGCCCCACTGCACTACAGCCTGGTGACAAAGGGAGACTCCATCTTGAAAATAAATAAATAAATAAATAAATAAATAAATAAATAAATAAGCTAAGGGAACCAGATCAAGTTGTGCAATCTGGTGTTCCCCATATCCACAAAAGTTTTATAAAAGAAATATGTTCAAAATAAAGAAAGGTAATTTTGGAGGAAAAAAGAAAAAGAAGGAGAGTAAAGCACAATTGTGAGAAAATGAGGAGAATTACTGTTTTTAAATAGGCAGTAATTGTACAGAGGATTTATGATTCCATTATTCTAAACACTTTTTGATTTTACTGTGTGTCATGCTGTGGGGTATATACAATTTAGATAAGTATAAAACTATGAAACTATGAAACTATACCTGGGGTATCTTCTTATTCTCTTCTTCAAGTCATTTCCTAGTGCTTTCCAATTTTTGGAATATCCTCAGATCATTTAGTTTTACCCTCATACATGCTTAAATTAAATATGAAATGAAGGAAAGGCATGGAATTTTTATATTTGTCATGCTCTTCTGTCATATAAATTCAGAAATCTCAAAAAGATGTTTGTCATCAACTTGTATTTTCTTGAGTCAGAAAATTGATCAATCAGGAAAGTAAACTGCCATTACTGTTCACTCCTACTTAACCTCACGTTAAATTCAGGATTCAATACACTAATTACTACCACCACCCCTAAAGATAGCCCTGTCATCGCTGTATTTTCTGCTTTCTAACAAATCATACTAATGTCCTTAAGATTGTATTTTAAATTTCTCATGTTCTTCTATTAGACTCTAAAGGCCAAAGTAAAGATTTTTGAGAGCATGATCCAATATATAAGCAAATGTCCATTTTGGCATCTGTAGCCACCATGAAAATCAAAGAATAACAGATCGGTTTTTCTGTCCTATCAGTGACAGCCTTGCCTCTATTAACTGGAGAGCAGTATTTCAGCTAAAGTTCTCCAGACTAACCCCCAACACTGTTTGAAAATGTGACCTTTTTCATGATAGATGTGTCACTAACACCAACATTTTACCAACTTTTAAAAGAATTGTCTGCGTCAGAGCTTGAGAATGGGGATTGTTTCTATGCAATATTTGAAATAGATTTATAATATTAAAATATGATGGATGAGAATGATGAAAAATAATAAATTCCTATGTGACTGAGCTTTCAATAACCTAGAAATGCAGGCTCATCAGAGAACTCCAACTAGAAAGTTTAAATCTCATAAATCAGAGGTTTAATACCTGGAACTTACAGAATCACATGATAAACTTATAAAACTGTAGATTATTAGATTCTGCACCAAAATATTCAAGGAGAATAATCAAGAATGTGTATGGTTAACATTTTTCCCACCATCAGTCTACTGAGTGAGAGTAGTGGCAAGTAGTTAGAAGTTAGTTTTCTGCAGTCAGAATAGCAGCATTTCAACCCCCAACTCCACCTGTTTCTAACCACATAAGTTTGTTAAATTCCCTAAATCATAGTCATTACTTTTCATAGCTATAGATTATGGAAAATAACTATATATTTCACATAGGATTAAATAAAATAATGCATGCAAAAGGCATACAGTCAACCCTTAAAAACATTGTCTTTTGTCATTGTCATTCATTGTCAGTAGAGTTAAAAAAAAAAAAACAGTTCTTTGAAAACATAGTATCTCTACATAAGCAAGCAATTTCCAAACAGATCTTTTCTAAATATTAAGGAGACCATTAAAAATATTGCAAGAAATTTTTATGAAGGGGTCAGTGTATATTCCAGAGAAGCCTACAGAGGAAATGTTACACATTCTATAAAATATATCTAACAAATTATTTATTTATTTGTTTGTTTATTTTTTAAAGAGACAGGGTAGTGCTCTATTGTCCAGGCTGGAGTTGCAGTGGCATAATCATTGCTCACAGCAGCCTCCACTTCCTGGGTCCAAACACTCCTCCTGCCTCAGCCTCCTGAGGAGATGGGACTACAGACATGCACTACCACACCTAATTTTTTTTTTTTTTTTTTTTCTGTAGAGACTGAATCTCATTTTGTTGCCCTGGTTTGTCTCAAACTTCCAGCCTCAAGTGGTCCTCCTGCCTTGGCCTCCCAAAGTGCTGTGATTACAGGCATGAGCGACTGCACCCAGCCTCAATTTTCTTCTTGTAATGAATTTTTTTTTTTTTTCCAAAGAACAGCCTTTAGCTTGATTCCCTTACTGGCATCAAATAACACTCACAACTCATTATCTTAGACAAAGAGAAAAAGTAAACCTTCATTCCATCACCATTTCTGGGTTTTCTTGCCAGGCTAGCAGAGGACACATGAATTATCATTTTCATACTGCTTTAAATAACTGTTCGAGACTGGGTAATTTATAAAAGAAAGGGATTTGATTCACAGTTCAGTTTGGGCTGAGGAGGTCTCAGAAAACTTACAATCATGGCGGAAGGTGACGGGAAAGCCAGGCATCTTCTTCATAAGGCGGCCAGAAGAAGTGCTGAGCGAAACGGTAAAAGCCCCTTATAAAATGCTCAGATCTCGTGAGAACTCACTCGCTATTATGAGAACAGCATGGAGAAAACTGGCCCCATGATTCAATTACCTCCACCTGGACTCTCCCTTGACACCTGGGGTTTATGGGGATTACAATTCAAGATCAGATTTGGGTGGGGACACAAAGCCTAACCACATCAACGTATTTGTGATAATATTCCATATTAAAGAACTGGTACACATGCTGGGGGCGGTGGCTCACTCCTGTAATCCCAGCGCTTTGGGAGGCCCAGACGGGCTGATCACTTGAGTTCAGTAGTTCAAGAACAGCCTGGCCAACATATTAAGACCCTGTCTCTACTAAAAATACAAAAATTAGCCAGGCATGGTGGCACACGCCTGTAATCCCAACTACTTGGGAGGTTGAGGCAGGAAAAATCGCTTGAACCCACGAGGCGGAGGTTGCAGTGAGCTGAGATCACGCCACTGCACTCCAGCCTGGTGACAGAGTGAGACTTTGTCTCAAAAAAAAAATAAAACAAAATAAAATAAAATAAAAAAAGGAAAAAGAAAAGCTTCCTGAACTATAGGCATTAAGTGAACACGAAGCAAGATGACTTCTGAATGTGTACTGGAAGTCCAGACTGTTGACTGGATTAGGCTCAGTATAAGTTTTGTGCTGTGTTAGGACCTGATAGACATTATCAGCTTGGTTCTATAACTGCAATCCCTGAGAGGTCATTTCTGAGAACGCTGTGTGAACAACTGTGGAATAATAATCAGAATATCCTGGATGAAATTCTGGTGAAGGTGACCAAGCTGCCCTTGTCCACAAAAAGAGTCAAACTGTAAAATACTTGAAAAGATAAATTCTGAGCCAAATATGAGTGACCATGACCTGTGACACAGCCCTCTGAAGATCCTGAGAACATATGCCCAAGGTGTTCATAGTGCAACTTGGTTTTATACACTTTAGGGAGACGTGAGACATCACGTAAATACGTTTAAGATCTGCATTGGTCCAGTCTAGAAAGGCAGAACAAGTTGAGGTGGGAGATGAGGCAGGGTGTTTCCAGGTAATAAGTAGATTTAAAATTTTTCTAATTGGTAATTAGTTGGAAGAATTATCAGTAGAAAGGAATGTCTGGGTTGTGATAAGAGGTTGTAGAGACCAAAGTTCTATCACACAGATGAGGCCTCCAGGCAGCAGGCTTCAGAGAAAATAGATGATACATGTTTCTTATCAGACTTCAGGTCTGTGTTGATGTTAATGCTAGACGGTATAATGAGGCATGTCCAACCCCTCTTTCTTCATGGTCTGAACCAGTCTTTCGGGTTAAATTTCAGAGCACCCTAGTGAAGAAGGAAATCCATTCAGATGGTTGGAAGGCCTTAAAATCTGATTTTTGGTTTACACTTAATGAAGTTTGAAGTGCTGCAATAACACTGCTAAGGAGATGACACATGGTAGATGAGGCTTGTACAATTTTAGGATGAGAGCATCTCCAGGATCATGCTGGGTTTCCAGATAGAAAGCACTCCAGTGTGAATCATAAGCACCCTACCATGCCACCTGACCTTTAACTTGAGCCTTCTCGGAAGAGACCATCAGTGACCTTCCCACATTTCTGGCACATTGAAAGTCCAGGAATTGGAGTTGGTCTAGGTTTACCATCTTCTGGGTGGTGTTAGACTCTAGCCATGAAGCCATATGCTAGCTCTTCAAACTCTATTGGAAGTATTATGATGTTAGCATTACCATAGTTAGAGGTGAAATCAGGGTACACATATTTATGGAGAGTTTCTAAAAGGTGATGCTAAGGTAGTAACAAGAAAAGCAGAGTGACACGAACCACTAGAAAGCAAATAATGGAGCACAGCCACTAGATGTCTTGGGTAAAATCTTTACTCTGTCACTGACTTGTATAACAAATTACTTAACTACTGTTTGCCTGGATGATCTTGTTCCCGGTGGAAGGTATCCAAGTTCCCAGCACAGTATCCATACCAGTCTGCAGTAACCTCAATCCTTGTTTCCTCAGAAGAAAGACTTTGACTGAGGACCATAAGGCAGAAGAAGAGACCAAGGTAAGTTTCAGAGCAAGAGTGGACTTTTTTTTTTTTTGAGACAGGGTCTCACTCTGTCACCCAGGCTGGAGAGGAGTGGTGTGATCTCAGCTCACTGCAATCTCCGCCTCCCAGGTTCAAGTGATTCTCCTGCCTCAGCCTCCCAAGTAACTGTGACTGCATGTGCCCACCACCACGCCCAGCTAATTTTTGTATTTTTAGTAAAGATGGGGTTTCACCATATTGGCCAGACTGGTCTCGAACTCCTGACCTCAGGTGATCTCCCCACCTCAGCCTCCCAAAGTGCTGGGATTACAGGCATGAGCCACGGCATCTGGCTAGGAGTGGACATTTATTTTAAAAGGCTTTAGAACAGGAAAGAAAGGGAACTTCACTTGGAAGAGACACGAGTGGGCACCTGAAAGTCAAGTGCCACATTTAGCCTTGGTTATGGGACTTTATAGGCTCATCTCTTTCCCATGGTTTTCTCTTAGGGTGAGCTGCCCGCATGTGCAGTGCCCTCTTTGCCCTTGGGGATTGAGCATGTTCTGCATGTTTAGGAAATTATACACATGCCTATCTGAGGCTTTCTTCTCTCTTCCAGTGGAGTGTCCCCAGAAGCTCATACTTTGCCATTGTTTTCTTTTAATGAGCATGCCCAGGAAGTTGCTTCTCCCTGGTGTCTGCATTCAATTCACACTTAAACGTTAACAGCTGTGGATCATAGGAGATTGTCTCTCCCTGGCATCCTAGCTCCAGCTTCCCAACTATCAATTTTAGAGAGGTATGTGATAACTGTCAAATCATCACCTGACATTCATAGTGGGTAGAGGAGAAGAGGCCTCTCCTGTCCTGGTCATGCCTAACTACCTACCTATAATAATCTCATTTGTTTAAATAGATAGGGCATGTAATAAGGTTGTTTTTAGGATGAAATGAGATAATACACATAAAGTACTTAGCTTAGTGCCTGGCATATTGCATTTGATAAAGAAATACTGGCTAGTAATATTGACTTAAGATTTAGAGATGAACTTTAGGTGCAGGAGGCCTGGTGATGTCCCATATGTTGGTAAGGTGCATCAGCAAGATGCAGAAGATTTCAGGGAGAATATATCCTTTCACATTAGCAATGCTCTTCTGAATGTTCAGTGTCACATCTCCCAAGGGTTGAACTGGTGTCAACTGAGGCCTTTGTCAAAGGGGATGTTATAATGAGATAAACTGGCTGAGGATAAGGCAAAGTCTTAGATCTCCAAGACTCATTACTGCTGCTAGACAGTCAACATTTGTTGATATCTGTCAAATGGAAATTTTTACAAAATGCATATGAAAAAGTGGATTGATTTGTTATCTGTGTAATTTACAAAGGCTGTTCATCTGTGTTTATCTGTTAAATATGAAGGAGTTTTAATCTATAGAAACTTACAGAAAAAAAAATCATAAGCACTTAACACTGAAATCTATCAACTCCTCATGCTCTTCTATAATTAATATAGATATTTTTTCAATTAAATTGAATAGATGCCATTAACAGTCCCATGTAGCATTCTCCTAGCCTATCCTCCCTCTGAGGTAACTACTATTCAAATATGCTGTTTATCCTCTCTATAATTTTCTTTTTATGCTTGACTATGTATCTGTGTATTTATAACAATGTACGGTATTGTTTTGGGTTTTTATGACATTTATATAAACAGTATCTGTTAGCCAGCCTCAAAGATGGACCTCAATAATCTTTGCCTCCTAGAACTCTTGCCTCTGAGTAGTCTCCTTCATTTTTGACTCAGAGCTGGTCTGTGTGAGCAGTAGACTCTGGTGGAGGTGACAGGGTCTGACTTGTTATAAAGGAAGTATGGCTGCTCGCTTGATCTTGAATCTCTCCTTTTTGGGTGAGGGTGGACATAGGCTGCCATTTGGAGAAGTCCATGTAGGCAGGAACCAAGGTCTCCCATCAACAAATTGTGTTACCTTGCCAGCTATGTGAGTGAGCCACCTGAGAAGAAGATGCTCTACCCCTAAAAGCCAATAAATGATGATAGACCCAGCTAACGTCAGGCTGCCATGTCATTCAGACCCTAAGGCAGAACAACAAAATTATGTCACTCCCATGTTCCTGACCCAAAGAAACTTTGAGGAATAATAAAGACATAGTGTTGTTTTAGGTCACTAAATTTTGGAGTAACTGGTTGTACAGAAATAGGTTTGTATTACAAGTACATGGTGTAAACCAAAAATAAAATTCTAAGCCCCATCGCCAACCGTCCGAATGGGCTTCCTCCTCAGCAAGCCTTCTTTTAAAATTTAACTGAAAGACTGGTTCAGACCATGAAGGGAAGTGGGTGTCAAATATGCCTCATTATACTTCTCTGGCACTAAGGTCAACACAGACTTTAAGTCTAATAAGAATCATTTTACAACTTCCTCTCTCTGAAGCCTGCCCCCTGGAGGTTTCATCTGCATGATAACTTTGGTCTCCACAACCTTTTATTGCAACCCAGGCATTTCCTTCTGTTGATTCCAGGTTTTTGGATAAACTCAACCAATGATCAACCAGAAGATTTTTAAATCTACCTATAAGCTGGAAACCCCCCACACCCTCCTGTTCAATTTGTCCCATCTTTCTGGACCAAACCAATATATTTATTAAATATATTTGATTGAAGTCTCATGCCTCCCTAAAATGTACAAAACCAACCTCCACCTCAACCACCTTGGGCACATGTTCTTAGGATCTCCTGAGGGCTGTGTCACAGCCCATAGCCACTCATATTTGACTCAGAATAAATCTCTTCAAATATTTTCACAGTTTGACTCTTTTATCAACAATGGTATCATGTTGTATATATCCTACTGCAAACTGATTTCATTTCACTCAACATTATCTCTCCTTTAGATTTACTTTGGTTGATGCATGTAGCTCTATTCTTCATTTTAATTGTTTTATTGTATTAGAGTACTCTATAATTTATATACATATTATTTTAAAGTATAGAGTGTGAGTTGCTTTTAATTTTCCACTTTAGAATGTATGTCCAACAAAACACTTGAAATATCTTTTTCTTTAGCGTATGTGCAAAATTACATATAAGTTATTGATTTAGTAGTGGATATATAGATGGCCAGATCCATGTATCTTTAAATTGATAAGATATTGTCAAGTTAGTCTCCAAAAATATTTGTACAAGTATATAACCTCCAAAACAATGTATGAATATTCCCAGACATCCAGTTTCCCACCAACAATTGATGATATTAGACTTCAATTTTTTCTAATCTGATATGCTTTTACCATTGCTTCTTATAAAATATGCTTTTATTTATTAATGTGTTTAAACCCCTGCTTTACAATAGTACAGCATTGCTAAATATCAGACATTCTGTGTAAAAACGCTAACCAGAATCCTACTTCCCATTATATGAAAAAGAAAAAAAAATGGTAAACTCATATGTATCATTGCAAAAACACCAATCACATCCTCAATTCACCTACATATTTAATATGTTATTGCATTGCATTGTAAAATATAAACATTGCTTACTGATCATCAGGAAGATGTCTTTTGTTGGCACATGCTGTTTTTCTAATGTCTATATATAATTCAGACCTTCTACCATGAGAGTGAGAGAATCTCCCAATATTGTCAAATGAACTCACTGGAAAGCTTAGCCGGACAATCTAAAAACAACAGCTAAAATGGAGGAGGATTTTTTCATGCTTTAATTCCCATGTAATTGCTAGGTGACTGTGGTAAAATTTAATGGAGCTAGAATGATCTGATTCCTGTAAATCAATCTAACTCAAAGGTAACCAATCTAAGTTCCCACCCAGAAAGGACCAGAAAGAGGAGAAATGTGGGGGATAATATGAACAATGGAGACAGAAAATGTTAGATAAAGACGAGGAAAGACAGAAGACTAGCAGTAAGCTCTACAGCCGAGGGACTAGAAATGATGTTGGGTCCACTCTATACCTCTTAATGTCTGATAAGGTAAATGTAAAACCAAAAGTCAATAAAATAGGTACAGAAGAAAATTTGCAGTGTGAAAATCTACAATAAACAATGGGACATAATTGCTATCATATTTTTGTACCTGAGAGTATAAGAGCAACTTCCGTAAAGTAGAGACTACTTGATATGAAAGTTGAAATAACAACACACTTGTATCAGTTTAAAGCAGATAAAGTCTCCAGAAATTAGTAAAGATATTATGAAGTTACATCGACTAGTTCTATGTCAAACTTTGTACTCCAAGAAGAGAATACATACTTGTACTTAAGGAACACAGATTACTAACAAAAATTAAAATACATCTCAGTAAATTTAAAATGAGAGCTAAAATTTACAAATACTGAATTTTGTGAATAAAAACATAAATATATGAAAATACACTTCACTGACTGAAAAATATTTTAGTGAAATACATGTAGGGTCTGTGACCCTGGGTACTGAAATTGAGCGAGGTCCACCAGGAAAGTCTGAGTGTTTTCCTATAGTTTTACATATTGATGAGCCCCTTAAGCTTGCTCTTCTGTGCATAGTTTGTTCATACTTAGATTGGATTTTTATATTAATTTGCCAATTTAAAAAAGCTTTGGGTGTTCTTTATAATAATGTGAATTCTAATAAGCATTAAAATGGATTAAATTATGTTGTGATAAAAAAATAAAAGCAGAAATAAACAAACAAGTTTATATATCTCCCTCATGATACAAATTCATTGTGAGGCAGCTGGGTCTAGGTTTTACCTCATCCTCACTTGGGGTCCCAATGGTTAGAGCAGCTGCTCTCTGGTCTGGGACACTTCGTCATCAAAGGCAAGAAAAGAAAAAAGAAAACAAACTGCAAATTTGCTTTTAAAGTTCTGACCCTGAAATTGCACTCTCACACATGCCACTTTGATTCAGATTTCTTTGATAAAAGCAAATCCAGTCTCACAAGTTCTAAGTAGGCAATAGGCAAGGAAAGTGAATCCTATCACATGTCTGATAGAAGTGCAAATATTTACTAAATAGAACAATACAAATATAATCACAGTTAATTTGCAAATATTTTCTCTCTGTTGCTTTTATCACTGTTGGTGGTGATGATTTTTAGACTAATGATTTTCATAATATTGTCAAATTTATTAAATATTTTTGTCAGTGTTTCCTTGAGTGTTTTTAAAGAAATTTTTTTTTTCCACATTGAGTTTATAAAGGCATCTTACTATGCATTTAAAATGTCCATACAGTATTGTTCCAGCTAGTTAGATAGATATGAACGGGGCAGAAGCAAGATCTTCCTCCACGCACTAGGAATACCAGGTGATGGTTTGACGATTATCACAGGGCCTCTCTAAAAATGATGATAATTCAGCAGCCCACCCAGGACAACAGGGAGAAGCCATTTCCTGGTGATCCACAACTATTAACACTAAATTGTCAATTGAATGCAAATGCCAGGAAGAAAAAACTTCCTGGACATGCGCACTAAGAGACAAAATGGCAAACTCTGACCTGCCAGGTGCACTACACCGGAAAAGAAAGAAAGCCTCACATGGGCATGCGTACAACTTCCGAAAAACCCTGCACTGCACGTACTCAATTCCCAGCGTAAGGAGAGCACCGGCATGTGGGAAGTCCATCGTAAGGGAAGAATCATGGGAAAGAGGTGAGCCTATAAAAACTTAGGGTCAATATTAAACACTCTCTTCTCTTTTTAACCTTCAGACGCCCTCTTGGATCTCTTCCAAGTGAACTTTCCTTTCTTTCGTGTTCTAAAGCCTTTTAAATAAAACTTCCACTCCTGCTCCGAACCTTTTCTCAGTCTCTTTTCCTGCTTTATGCTCTTCAGTTGAATTCTGTCTTCTGAGGAGTTGCTGCAGACCCGCATGAATACAGTCACTAGCAACTCCAGGTAACAATCTCTTCCACCAGTAACAGTATGATGATTCACATACATACCTTCAAATTATCTGAAATCTTTTCCAATCATAAAATCACTAAAACTTCATAATTATTTTTCCACTCACACGATGTTAAATCTACATACTACATTGTAGATTTTTTGAACAAAGTCAAAATTAATCTCATCACGAACACAAAAATGATCCTTTGCAATCTTTAAAATTAAACACTCACCTCACACCCATCCTTCTAACGTTGTCTAAAATGCCAATTTTACGTCTTTTAAAAATTTAAGAGATATATATTGTTGTAATATTTTCTGGTAATTGTAAAATCCACTAGCATATTTTATTGATGTTTTCCAGTCCCTGTTTTTCCTTTTACCACATGGTTTTCTTATGATTCAATTTTTTTCTTTGGATGAAGTAACTGATCATTATTTAGCAAAGACTTTTATGTGCTAATGTGTGAATGATTTTATGCCTGATAATATCTTCATCATTCTCTCTTTACTTATAGCTTAGCTGGTATAATCTTCTTGTTTGAATCTTCATATTCCCTTTGCAGATAGTGTTACTCCATTTTGTTGTAACATTTCTTATTTCTGATGAGATATCTGTTAATATTCTAAATGTCATTTTGTTGTAGGTAATCTTCATGTTTTCTTTGGTAATGTTTAAGAAATGTATCTTTATTCTTTATATTCTGCTGAATACAAAATAGGTTTAGTTATGATAACAAAAAATTAAATAATAAAAATAAACTAAGAAAGAGAGAAACCAACATAGGAACAAAATTCTGGAGTAACAATCAGGGCTGTTATGAGGGTCCCCAATCATCAGAGATCAAGGCTGTTCCTATTATGTATTTCTCTACCATCTGAAATATGTAAATTCTACCTGGTAATTCAATATGGCTACTTCAGCTATTTTTTTTCCTGTCTTCCTGTCTGCTTTATGCCCCTCAGTTGAATTGTCTCTTTCACTTCAACAAGAGGAAAGAAGAAGTAGGTGAAGAAAGACATTCTTTCCCCATATTATGACAATTCCTGAGACATGCTCACAGCATTTTCACTATAATCTTATTACACAGGAGAATGTGTTTCCCATCTTTCTTTTTATAGACATAGTATTATTTTTCTTTTTATGGAAAATGGTTAACTTCATTCCTCTTCCACATATTATTATTCCTGTAATAATAAAGAACTGAGCAAGGTCTCAGATTTTACCCAACTTTCAAGCTAAGGATAAACCTGCCACAGTTTTATAAATGCAATTTTGGGTAAGAATCAAAACAACTTTTATTACTCACACAACAGCAGGCAGCATAAACTTTGGGTTTAGATTCATTCTCTGTGCCCCTCAATTCCATGGGGACCATGCTAAACAGCCAGGTTGATGCTGTGAACACAGTGGACTTGTGACACAGCTGAGCAACCCTGCATTTGGAAAATCCTTAATCTTATAAAGAAGGCTATAAGCAAATCTGTCCAACTATATCTCCAGAAAGAACATTATCTTTACTATCAGCATGAGAAAAGAAATGTGCCTTCTTTCCCAGAAAGAGACTCTATCTTTACCTTCAAAGGCTTTTTGCTATACAACGTCCTTAAAATAGAGTCTGAAACAAATACTGATAGAAGACATCCAGAAATTCCATGGAGAATTGTCTTCCAAAAACCAATTTCTTTATTATCTCCTTCTGAAATTGCTATCAGATACATGAGAGCCTCTCAATCACTCCTCCTAATCCTTACATTTGTAGTTCATATTTTAATTCTGTTTGCTTGAAAGGGTACATGCTGAAACCTTTTCTATTCCCTTCTTTTCACTATTGCATTTTGAATTGTGCATAATACAGTATTTCTCTAAATCTAATAAATTTAATTTTTGAAATTTGAATTAAATTTTAGTTAGATTTTACATGTCATGTTTTCTTATTTCGCATGGGCATCTATTTTATAATTTTGTTGTTATTTGTAATTTTAATAATGTCTTTTTCTTCCTTGAGCATTCCAAATGTGCTTATTTTAAAATCATGTTATTTCATCTACCTGACTTCAAACTGTACTACAAGGCTATAGTAACCAAAACAGCATGGTACTGGCACAAAAACAGATATATAGACCAATGGAATAGAACAGATACCTCAGAAATAACACCACACATCTACAACCGTCAGATCTTTGACAAACCTTAGAAACAGAAGCAATGACGAAAGGATTCCGTATTTAATAAATGTTGCTGGGAAAACTGGCTAGCCGTATGCAGAAAACTGAAACTGGACTCCTTCCTTACACATTATACAAAAATTAACTCAAGATGGTTTAAAGACTTAAATGTAAAACCCCAAACCATAAAAATCCCAGAAGAAAACCTAAGCAACACCATTCAGGATATAGGCATGGGCAAAGACTTCACGATGAAAATGCCAAAAGCAATGGCAACAAAAGCCAAAATTGACAAATGAGATCTAATTAAACTTAAGAGCTTCTGTACAGCTAAAGAAACTATCATCAAAGTGAACAGGCAACCTACAGAATGGGCAAAAAAATTTTGCAATTTACATGTCTGACAAAGGTCTAATATCCAGACTCTATAAGGAACTTAAAAAAATTTACAAAAACAAACAAACAAAAAACAGAATAACCCATCAAAAAGTGGGCAAAAGATATGAACAGACACTTCTCAGAAGAATACATTTTTGTGACCAAAAAACATATAAAAAAAACTCAACATCACTGATCATCAGAGAAATGTGAATCACAACCACAATGAGATACCATCTCACGCCAGTCAGAATGGCGATTATTAAAAAGTCAAGAAACAACAGATGCTGGAGAGGATGTGGAGAAATAGGAACACTTTTACACTGTTGGTTAGAGCATAAATTGCTTCAACCATTGTAGAAGAAAGGTGGCGATTTCTCAAGGATCTAGAACCAGACATACCATTTAACCCAGCAATCCCATTACTGGGTATATACTCACATTCTGCTTTAAAGACACATTCACACATATGTTTATTGTAGCACTATTTGCAATAGCAAAGACATGGGACCAACCCAAATGCCCATCATTGATAGACTGGATAAAGAAAATGTGGTATATATACACAATAGAGTATTATGCAGCCATAAAAAGGAATGTGATAATGTCCTTTGCAGGGACATCAGTGAAGCTGAAAGCCATCATCCTCAGCAAACTAACACAGGAACAGAAAAACAAACACTGCATGTTCTCACTCATAACTGGGAGTTGAACAATGAGAACACATGGACACAGTGAGGGGAACAATATATACTGGGGTCAGTTGGGGGGGTGGTGTGAGGGTAGGGAGAGCATTAGGACACATAGCTAATGCATGTGGGACTTAAAACCTAAATGACAGGTTGATAGGTGCAGCAAACCATCATGGCACATTTATACCTACGTAACAAACCTGCATATTTGGCACTTGTATTCTGAAACTAAACTAAAATAAATTAAATAAAACAAAATAAAAGCAAATTCAACTAGTATAAATTCACAGTCCTCTTGTTGATGTTGGTGGTTATTTTCTGTAGTCCATTTTCATACTGAAGAATGTATATGTGTAGGCTCATTTCGAGTGGAAACTGTGTGTTTAGGGTTTTCTTCTTTCTCACTCTGTTTCTATCCCTTCTGCCAGGTCCGTTCCACAGACCCTGGCTCAGTGATGGAGTACTCAGACACAGGTATGCAGTGTAAGAGCAGCTGGGGGACTGCCCAGCACTTAGCGGCCATAGTTTGAGTAGTCTCAAACAGCTGGAGTTGCTTAGTTTTATTCAGTACAGACATAATGCTGAAAGCCTGGAGACAACACAATCTGTGGGTAATTAACATTATTGTTCTCCCTTTCGGGGAGAAGTCACGCACACAGATGATCAAAGGTCGGTTTCTGGTCAACATAAATAAACAAGCCTGTTTATGATTAATTCCCCTACCCTTTCTTGTACCTACTCCTTGCCCTCTGCCTCAGGGTCAGAGAAGAGCTGCCTTCAGCTATTCTCCCCTGAAGCTATGCAGAGCCTTCTGACCTTTCAGAAGATCACAACTGCTTGGAACACAACATATGGTAGTGTACTTCAGATTTCCTCTCCCTGAACACAAGTGGGATTATTAGAGATACGTTCACTGAGTACAAGTTTTTATGGCTCAAGTCTTAAACCAAGTTCTTCAGAAATTCTGTACTTACCTCAAGTAATAACCCTGGTTCCAAGTAGTGACTGATACGGAGAAATTTTAGTCCCTGTTCTGTTGTAGAAGGCAACCTAATGGCCATCACTGATGGCCTTGGTAGTAGAAGTCCTGGATTCCATATCTTAAGGTACAGTCTAAACTCTATGTTTGTGTGTGTGTGTGTGTATGTGTGTATGTGTTTTTAAGGCATTTCATCTGACTTTTAATTTTCACTATGTAATTATGATTTTCCCTTTTCACAATATTCTAAAATTATCCTATATTTGCAGAAGTTAAATGCCAACTCTGATCATACTCCAACATCTTCATAAAAGTACAGTGTTTCATTTTTATTTATTTGAAGTAAGCCAAGCTTAGGTATATTTCACATCTCACAGACTACCCAAACTTTAATTATTTAATTAGATAGAATTAAACAGAGATAGCAGGTCACAAAATGATAAAGACCAGTTAGAGATTTTAACTCAATTCCTTATTATTTTCTGATTCCCTGTTGATTTTTATGCCTAGCTAGAGCTGGTCACCCATAATCCTGTCAAGTGTTGCCAAAAGTAGGCTTCTTTGGCATTACAAATAATTGTGCATAGCAATGCTTGAGTTGTTTGCCATTTTAATAGTAGTCAATCCCCTTTAGGAATATAAACAAGCTAAGGAAATGTATTTGATTACTCAACTGATCTTGAGAAAAACAAATTGTCAAAAAAGCTGTATTTTTCCTTAAAGTGATATTCTTCAAAGTATAAAATGAATATTGGTAATAGAGGGTGAAAGCTCAAGATATATGTTGTTTATAAAATGTTGAGTTTGCTCAGAATTTGGAAAAGTGTACTTAGAGAGTTACGGTAGTTTAAGAAAGCATCCCTAGCACAGCAAGGCATAAGAAAGTATGGTATAATAAGATAAATTAGATGGGTGATGATTCTTGTAAAATAATATTTTTGACCCAGTACATCTACATCTCTTTTTATCTTCTAGAGTTTATTTCCAGATTTTGAGTTTCTGATATTCATATTACCCATGATAGTTTAAAAACAAATCAACCAACAAACAGTGATTGATTTGCTCTTCAGTGTCTGTGTTTTGACTCCTGGACTGGGATTAAGCATATCTCACTTCAGAAGAATAATTTTGTAACAAGCTCCTTTTCTGTGTTCCAGACTTTCTTGCATATTTTAAGAGAAGAGCTCATTACCAGTAAGAGAAACTTTTGAGTTATGGAATGTAGAAAGGGAAATTCAGGTTAAACTGAAGAAGAAGCATTTAAATCATGATATATAGCTAAAGGTTTTTAAGGCTAATTTTGGACATAGTGAGTTTTCTGCTACCCCAAGACTTTAGCCATGGGGTGGACTAAGGGTAGAATATGTTTGATTATGGAAAAAATTCCAATTTAAGGTGAATCATTTTCTGAACCTTTATCTGACATCAACATTTTCATATGTTTAGAATAATTTATACTATAATTTAATATGCATCTATTTTCAAGGTAGAATATAAATAAACATGCAATATAATGTTTCCTGTTTAGTTGTTCTTCCTAGTTACTAAATGGTATATTCAAGAAAATGTTATTGGTTCAAAGAATACATAGAATAAGCTTTAAGCAGAAAACAAGTCTTTGTAAATTATTTACTTTTATAATTGTATGAGTCATACATTAGAAGTATTTTTCTTTTCCAGTTTGTCACTTAACAATTTGTAAATCGCCTTAAAGTGAACTCAGATTCTTAATACAATCTTCTTTAACTATTTCAATACCATATGAACTAATATAAAGAAATTTTTCTCTTATTTGAATAACCCTATAAATGTTTGGTGAATCATACAGTTTTAACCATCTTTCTTCATGAGAGAAAAAAATACTTTATCTTAAATTTAACATTAGTAAAATAAACAACCTCAGTCTTCTAATTCAAACCTATAACATATTACCTACTATAGATACGCATCTGAAAAACTTTATCATTCAGAGTTTTTAAAAAATAGAGTTCATTTCCAAATTACCTAACTTTATTTTCTTCTTGTTCTCTTTAGTTACTTCTCTCTTGCTTGCCTTTATCCTTCTCCTTTTTACCCATTCTTTTTCCATTCTCTCTTCTTTAAGTCCCTTCTTTCCACACTTTTTATTTTATTTTATTTTTTTTGAGATGGAGTCTTGCTGTGTCATCCAGGCTGGGATGCAGTGGTGCAATCTCAGCTTCACTGCAACCTCCACCTACCAGGTTCAAGCGATTCTCCATCCTCAGCTTCCTGAGTAGCTGTTGTAATGTAATGGGGAGCCGAGCAAGAAGACATGAGGCAGATGAGAACAGAGGTAGCCTTTATTGGGCTCACGGGCGAGGTTCACCGGACCCCTAGGAGGAGGGCCAAGGAAGTCACGGTTGGGGCGGGTATCAGGGGACTTTTATAGGGCGAGGTAGGCGGCGTTTGTAGGTTTCGGTTTTCCTGAGTTAGGTTTCGATCTTTGAGGAATGACATGTCCAGGAGCTTGCGCAGAGCGGAGGTTTTTTGGCGGACGTGAGCTTTTTTCACGCGCTGAGAGTCTTAGCAGGAAGTGAAGGGCGGGAAGTCCTAACAAAGGGCCTGCCATGCCGGGTGATACCGCCATGTTGGGTCTAGATTCCTGCCTAACAACTGGGATTACAGGTGCCCACCACCACACCCAGCTGATTTTTGTATATTTACTTTAGTAGAGACAGAGTTTCACTATGTTGGCCAGGCTTGTCTCAAACCCCTGACCTCAGGTCATCTGCCTGCCTTGGTCTCCCAAAGTGCTGGGATTACAGACGTAAGCCACTGTGCCTGGCCTTTCCACACATTTTTATTGAATACTTTTGAATGACAGACACTGTGTCTATTCAGCAAATACAACAATGAAATTCTAGACACCTACCTTCATTCTATTGGGAAACTTACCATCAGATAAATACCTGCAGCATAATGTGAATATTGTTCTCCTTAATTTTTCACACTTTTATATTTTTAGTCCATTAGCTTTCTTTTCGACTAGGAAGGTTTAAGATGTCACCTTTGTAAACTGTAATTATGTAACATTTATTTCTAGTAATGGATGAAGCATTTATCATAAGCTGTGTGTACTGCTTCATTATTAAACCTGAAGCAAAACCTTTTTCTTTTTCTTTTCCTTGAATTTTTTCCATCTTTTATGGGGAAAATAAATTAGACTGAATCTATATCTTTATTGTATGCAACACATAGCCCACAAATAAAAGCTTGCCATTGTAGGCAATAATAATGTCAAACTACATTTGGTTTCATATAATGAGGGAATACCAATTTCCCATTAAAAAGCAAACCTTGAATTTCATAAGGTTAAATGGATGATATTTAAATAGAATTCTTGGAGATTAAATTTAGAATGCAGAATATGTTCAATAGAAGATTAATCTCTGGCCCTGTTGAATTGTACTTAAAAAAATTGACACATTTTCAGTCAGTTTAAGTTCCTGAGTTGCTATAACATTGCAGTTTGTGAATTTTACAGAACCATTTCATTAAAAACGTTTAAAAAGGCATACTGATAAAGAATTCAACTCAGGCATTAAAAATGAAACAGAAATATAGTAGGATATATTGGCATAGAAAATGGTAAATAAAAAAATGCATGTTTTAAAACAGTGACTACACTATGAAGCATATATACATATGGTAATACATGAATGCATATTTGCCAGTTTGCAGAAAAAAATCAAGTTACACGAAATGAAATATTCAAATTTTATTGAATTGCTTTGCCTGTTGTATAATATGAAAATTCATCTTCCGCCTCTTTGATGAGAAACTCTTCTAGCATCTTTCATTATTGTCACTCTCTTTGATGTCCGCTTCTTGCAACCACTCAATATAGATTTTAGACTCAAGTTTATTATTCCCAGCAGAAAAATGACAACATGTAACTTGTGTCATGCTGTCTTCACCTCACACTCTGTCTTAATCTGCTGTAAACTAACTAGTGGACATAAATGACTGCCCCACCACATACAAACTTATTTTTCATGCCCATAAATGTTTAAAAACTTAAGCTGAAAAGGAAATCTGCTCTTTACATGTAAGCTTATAAATAGATAAAGAATTGAAGGACCATATACCAGGATATTAACAGCAATTAATTCTGAGGACTAATAATAAAATTCATTCTTTTTTACTTAATATGTTTTTCTACTGTGAACATATATTGTTTTTTGAAGAAAAGCATAACAATAACATTAAGAAGTATAAGTATATACAACTCAGAAAATGTCTAATAATAAAACAATAAATTGCTTAGTTAAATTAACATTGCCCAAAGACCTACTGCGCTTAACCAAATTCTAATACTGATTGAAAGTAAAGAAGAATCTAGGCCGGGCATAGTGGCTCATTCCTGTAATCCCAGCACGTTGGAAGGCCAAGGCGGGCGGATTGCCTGAGCCCAGGAGTTTGAGACCAACTTGGTCAACATGGTGAAAACCCATCTCTACTAAAATACAAAAAAATGACCTGGCGTGGCAGTGTGTGCCTGTAGTCCCAGCTACTAGGGAGACTGAGGCAGGAGAACTGCTTGAACCCAGGAGGCGGAGGTTGCAGTGAGCCAAGATGGTGCCACTGCCGTCCAGCCTGGGTGACAAAGAGAGACTTCGTCTCAAAAAAAAAAAAAAAGAAAGAAAAAAGAATCTAAATAAAATCAATTTGTTGTTTTTAAAATATTGGATAGTTCACTAATTCTGCTTTTTTTTCATAAGGTTACTACTCTAAGGCATGGCTTGTTATGAATATTTAAATTATTCAACCTTATAATGCCAATAAACAGTAGTGATTATTTGTTAGCATTTTTTCCATATAGATCACAGGGTGATCAGGGTGGAAATATATTACTAAACACATATTCACCCTAAAGTATTAAGTTTTATAATTGATTAGAATTAGGGGAAATAAAAGAAGAACCTAATTAGTTTAGGGGCATAGAAAGACCCTTTCTTTAAGAAAATAAACTTTAAACTGAGATACAAAATATTAAAAGGAGTTATTCTGGACTAAGGAGAAAGAGGGCATTTTAGAAAGGAAAATGATACTTTCACATTTACCTTTAAAAAAGAATACTGAAAGTGGAAAATATTCTCCCATCAATAAATGTATATAAGAAACACACTAAACTGAAACAGTTTTAGAAGTTCTTGAATGTATTACTCATCATTCAGAACATCTAACTAAATTTATACAATAATATTCAAGAATATATATGTACTATACATCTTTGCAGGTAGTATAATAATATAATAGCCCTACTGTTTATAGTAAATGATATCATATTATGTTTCTGCTTCTTTCCTAGTGGCCATAATATCCATAACATATATGCATGTAACTCTTTTCAAAGAGTTTGTGTGTGTGTGTGTGTGTGTGTGTGTATGGATAGGCTATAATTAGGAGGGTTTTCTTGTTTATTTCTTCACTCTTCATTTCCTAAGCTTCATTAAATATTGTGTGAATAAATATTTCTTATCCAAGTAAAGTGTGTTAGAGATACCAAATGTGTCATTTATTTTTTATATGTGTAACAATGTTAAACAGTATACAATTTAAGGCAAGGTGAAACTAGTTTCTATTGCTTCTGTTTTCTAATACGGCAAACTTAGGTGAATATAAGCAACAAATAGCATTATTTACTATTAACCTCCTGTCCCACCAATTGACAGTGTTTACAAATAAGAACTACTGGGGAGGCTGGACACAAAACACAGTAGCTCATGCCTGTGATCCCAGAATTTTGGGATGCCGAGGTGGGTGGATTACTTGAATTCAGGAGTTCGAGACCAGCCTTGCCAACATGGTGAAACCCTGTCTCTACTAAAAATACAAAAGTTAGTGCAGGATGGTGGTGGGTGCCAGTAGTCCTAGTTACTTGGGAGGCTGAGGCAGAAGAATCTGTTGAACCCGGGAGGTGGAGGAGGTTGCAATGAGCAGAGATTACACCTTTGCACTCCAGCCTGGGTGACAAGAGCAAAACTCTGTCTCAAAAAAAAAAAAAAAAAGAAAGAAAAAAATCAACAACGCGTTTGGCCTACTTGAGGCCAGTAGTTTGAGACCAGCCTGGGCAATATAGCAATACCCCACCTCTAAAAATACTTATCTTATTTTAAAAATACTAACAGGGATCTATGAGGATCCATTCAGAAAATGGAAAAATCTAACCTAGATACCACCCCCTCAAAACCACTTCACAATAAATCTTTTTTTGGAAGCAAACTAAAAGTAACCTAAACCGACCCAAAGGAAAACATAAGACATTCCATTCCCTTCCTTTGCTCCAAAGTTATGCAGCAGCACTTCTTCACTATCTAACACAAAGTTGTCCAACTTGCAGCCAAGGATAGCTTTGAATGCAGCCCAACACAAATGGTAAATTTTCTTAAAACATTATGAGTTTTCTGCTGGACACTGTGGCTCACACCTCTAATCCAGCAATTTGGAAGACTGAGGTGGGTGGATTGCTTGAGCTCAGTTTGAGACCAGCCTGGCTAACATGGTAAAACCCCATCTCTACCAAAAATACAAAAATCAGCCGGGCATGGTGGCAGGCGCCTGTAGTCTCAGCCACTCCAAAGGCTGAGGCACAAGAATCGCTTGAACCCGGGAGATAGAGGTTGCAATGAGCCAAGATTGTGGCACTGCACTCCAGCCTGGGTGACAGAGAGAGACTCTGACACACACACACACACACACACACACACACACACACACACACAGAGGAAAGAAACTACTTGGGAGTCACCACCCTTTAACTTACCCTGCATTTCCAGGAAACAATTAGAACTTAGTCTTAATTTTGCATTTATCTGATTCTACAACTCTTCTGGTGGCAACATTAGCCTAATAATAGCAAGGATGGAAATAAAATAGGGAATAACGTTTGTTAAAAGGCTACTTAATGAATGATAGAACAAAAACAAGTCACCTATTTTGGTTGCCTGAAAATACTACTATGTCCCTTATTACAGAATGAGACTATAATAGAGAAAGTAGAGTACTATCTGAATTTTTTTTTAAAAAATGATACGCTGCTATTTTATGTTACCCTTATGTACTTCCCCAGTGTAGGACATATTAACTCTTTGAAACACCAGGGAAGCATTTACACTACTGAAGAACTGAATTTAATAGGACCCTAGGAGCTTGACAAGCAACTTACTCAAGAGAGTAAGAGAATTTGGCTCATTACGTTCAGTGATGCAGCACCCAAAGGTATTGAATTTTAAATGAATCCATGAACCTAATAAATCATCCCAGCTGTCAAGTGAAATCTAATTTGTGAAAAATTTATTACCCATGATTATCATGTATTAAACATAAGATTTAAAATCTAAGCAAATGTTATATTCCTAGTTGGATAAATACTCTAGATTGCAAGGAGTCTTTAATGCATTTTGACATCAAGTTGGCCAAGGCAGAGTTGATATTTCTAATGAATATCATCTCAGTCTTTGATAGCTCATGCTTTTCATGTCATTCATAGTACTGAACCCATCTCTAATCATATCACATATACTGACAAAATGCACCTTGAAATCACTAAAATCGGATTTGTGGTTTATGGCTGCCTTTCACTGCAGCAATACAACTCAATGAAACATTTATGTTTTTAACTTCTGTCTTGACCAAATGTGCCATTCCATATATAAAAGCAAACATTATCTATATCTTCATTAATGTTTATGCATGGCAGAGGATGACAAATTTGATAAAAATCTAACCCTAACATTTTGACCCTATCATTAAATCAAGGCCTAATAAAATTCATCCAGTGATTATTGAAATTTGTAACTGATTGATATAAAAGTTGCCAAACATTTATTGTGCAGTAGTCTATAAGACCATAGTGCCACATGTGGTGGCTCACGCCTGTAATCCCAGCACTTTGGGAGGCCAAGATGGGCAGATCACGAGGTCAGGAGATTGAGACCATCCTAGTTTAGTAGAGAAACTCAATCTCTACTAAAACTACAAAAAATTAGCCAGGCATGGTGGCAGGTGCCTGTAGTCCCAGCTGCTCAGGAGGCTGAGGTAGGAGAATGGCATGAACCCAGGAGGTGGAGCTTGCAGTGAACCGAGATCGCGTCACTACACTCCAGCCTGGGTGACCGAGAGAGACTCCATCTGAAAAAAAAAAAAAATAGTAAATATAATTCACATCTTGGCTACAGCAAATCACACAGCAGGGATCCATTTCTGTATCTCGAACAGCAAAAGCTAAAATGTCTAGGAAACTGTTCATTATCTGTTCAATTTACAATTATCAACAGTCTCTAGATCATTGCTTAGAACCATTAAGATGTTCAAACACATTTTTAAAATGTTTATGTCTATTAGTAAAATTTACTATGAGAGAAATATCAAGCTGTTTTGGGGGAAAATATGCAATTCATCATTGACTTTATGAATGATAAATACGTTTACATCACATATTTACATTATAAATGATACATAAATTAGTAGATATACATTTATGCAAATACATTTGTACTTTCGAAAGTATACACATATACTTTCTAAAGGGTTTTCTTTTAGTTCTGTACTTTATTTAAGTGATAATTAATATTGCATTTATTTGCCCATTTACAAGCATATGCAATACGTAAGCTCCTTTTTATGCATCAGGTGTAGCGCAGTAAAAAATGAAAGCCTTTCTTAGAACCCCTTCTTTTTAGGATCCAGTAGGAGGGCTATAGATTATATATATAATCTATATGGATTATATATCGATCTGTATTATATAAAATATGTTGTATAATTACTTAATTAATATCTATTTATTAATTATATAATATTTAATACAGTTATATAATATAGAATAGTCTATATATAGATATATTATATATAGACTATATTATATACAATATATGTAGACTATATTACATATATAATATATAGACTATATACATTTGTATAGTCTGTAGATATCTACCCCCATGATCTATATGGTCTATATATAGACTACAGATTATAGATATAGATATAGATATAAATTTACATCTCAGATAACAATATGTTCAATGAAAAGAAAAGCACAGTTAGGGACACGGAAGCTTGAAAATATGTGGAAAGAGAGCTTTGTAAACGGGGAAGAGCGTGGTGTGGTGAGAGTGTCTTTGGTCAGTTCAAGGACAGCAAAGAAACTGATGCAGACAGTCTGAGGGGCTTTATAGGGCTTGTTACAACTTTATCTTTTATTGTGAGTGAAATGTGAAACCATTTGAAAATTTATGTCAAGTGCCAATTTCTAGTTTACTCTTTTTGAAAACTAAAGAACAGGAAATATATGGACAAACTAGTCATTGATGACAAAGTATGAATAAGAAACTCTAGTTTATTGAAGTTTCAGCTTGTATTGTCATATATATAAGGGGAAATAAAGGGGAATTTTATGTGATCTTTCTGATGGTTATATCAGTATAGTTTGAAGGTAAAGCTAATAGATTTGCTGATGAATTGGGGATAGGATGTGACAGAAAATAGATAAAAGATGAACATTTGGTAACTAGAAAAATGTGACTGCATTTCCTGAAATGACAGAATGTTCAGAAGGTACATTTAGGAGCACAGTGGAGAAATGAGATTTGAAACTGATCAGTTTGGGTTGCTTAACAGATTTCCAGATAGAAATATTAAACAGGCAGTTGGGTATATAAAAAAGATTATAGGCCAGGCGCGGTGGCTCATACTTGTAATCCCAACACTTTGCGAGGCTGAGGCGGGTGGATCACGGTGTCAGGAGATCAAGGTCAGGAGCCAAGATCTCACCACTGCACTCCAGCCTGGGAGACAGAACGAGACTCCCTCTCAAAAAACAAACGAACAAACAAACAAAAGATTTTATGTGAGAATTATCTGTTTATTGTTTCATTGATCACAATGCAACAATTTCACAGTGACTTTATTTCTTGCCATGGCCTTAGGTTAAGTTTTTGTTTTCCATGATAAAGCTAGCAAAAAACAGAAAAAAAAAAAAAAAAAAAACCTGTTTAAATGCCAGATAGGGCATCAGCATATTGTTTTATCACTGTGTTTAATGCAAGGTTAGGAAAGGTTTATGGGAGAAAACCACATTTTGTGACCACTAGGGGAAGATAACTTAGAAGATATATGGACAAACTAGTCATTGATGACAAAGTATGAATAAGAAACTCTAGTTTATTGAAGTTTCAGCTTGTATTGTCATATATAAGAGCATTTGAAGCCTCACAACCCTTTAGCCTAACATTATAAGTGGGGTATTGGTTGACAATGAATTTAGTCAAATTAGTGCCCTAATTTATTTTTAATATTTAAAAAAAATGAAATGGAAAAAACTAAACAGATGTATTTTTGGTGATTCATTTCAAAAATCTCATGGTATAAAACTCAAACAATGAGAATTTAGTTAAACTTCAATTTGATATTTATTCTATCTATAGCTACTACCTAAATTGAAACTCATGCTGAACATGTCTCAAGCTTCTCCATAATTGTTTGTTCTCTGTTCATTTTTTTTAATCAACACAGATATTTCTAGCGAATATCTCCCTATTTGTGTAGGTTGCAATAAAATGAAGCTAAAACTATACTAAACACTACACTTAAAATAACCTGTTATTATAGACTAATAGTTTATTTTACACCATCAACACTAAAAGTTATTTTCCAGTTTTTATTCTTATATTAATATGTATTATTTTAGAGCTTATAATGGCATTCCACAGTAACTATTAAAAAGGACTTGAGCTAACATAATATTATTCTTATGTAATCACTTCATAAATTTTGTGATACATGGTATGCTTTTTATTAGATTTTTATACTGCATATTTAAAGCTACCATTTGCCAAGTGAAAAACAATGGATTAGATGTCATGAACAACCATCTGAAATCCAGAAAAGACTTTAATAGTAAGAAGCCCTTTGTTGGGAAATAACAATTCATTCAGTTCATCTACTTAGCATATAAATTTAAAAACATGGATTAAAGTGATTACACTTAATTGATTAGCTCTTTACTGAGTGCTAATTCTAGTTTGTTAGGCTAACAGTAGCATCTGTTATACATACATATCTCATAAAATCCAAATATTTATTCAACATTATTTTAGTTGAGTTCATATCTAACTGCATATTCAATATATATTTCATTTTCAACAATAATAATTATAATATTGTTATCAAAAGTAAAAAAACAGAGTGAAATTCCTTTTAAGATATTCACAAAATCACAGGGTATAGTTACATTTACTTTACGTAATTTATATTAAAACATAATTGAAATATATGTGCTTGTTACAAATCCTTAAAAAGGTGAACTTTAGTTAACTGCAGAAATCAGGAATTTATTATTAAATGCATCACTTTTTTGTGAATATGTGTCAATCTATTTTGTAACTTCTAACTTTCACTTTGCTTTATTTAGTCCCTTTAATTCTACTGTCTCCAGTAAGAAAATCATTCCTTTTGTTGCCGTACATGATGATTTAAGACTAAATTAACACGTATGTTTACCTTCCTAAATAGTTTCATGGCAATCATAATTTATTTTAAAGGAACTAAGAACACAGTGCACCTCTGATGTGGCATGTCATGGCAAGTTATACAAGTCAATTAAAGTGAGCTGGTGAAGACCCCAGCCTATAATAGGTTCGAGTGAATATTGGCAAGTTATAGTTTATTATTCTTCGGTATTACCATATGAGAGGAAAGAAGAGTTTACATGAAGGCAACTTTTGTAAATTTTGTAAATATTTACAGAATATTTTCTATGCATCCTGCTGTCCACGTGATGTAGGCAGTACCAAAATAATAAAGAAAACCCCTCTCTTCAAAGAACTTATACTCTGTTTCTGGAGATATAAAAGTAAGTAAACAATATTATGATATGATAAATGCAATAATAGAAGAAGCACAAAGTACAGAGAAGGAATCACCAAACTCTTCCTGTATGTATGAGGAAATATACACACCAGTCTGCACAAACAGTAGCACTTTCTTTATTGGTTAGTAGGCATCAGATCTAAGTGACAGCTCACTTTGCTTCCCAACCTTTGACTAAAAAGGAAATTGCTCAAACCATTATCAGTTTGCCTGGGCAGGAACAAAAAAACATTTTGTGGATCAAATTTGCTATGGATGAGGCATAGGATTGTCATAGGAGCTTAAAGGGCAGAAGAATGTGGAGAATTAAAGGAAAACTACATTATACATTTTTTAAATAACCCCTTAGAGAGTTATAATGGGATGGGCAAAAATATACACCTTTCATTAAATTGATTTTTATTGAACACCTAATTAGTGCTTCTCGGTTTGAACTGCTATAATAAAATAGCACAAATTGAGTGTCTTAAAGAGAAAACACTTATTTCACACAGTTCTGAAGGCTGGGAAGTCCAAGACCAAGGTACCAGAGGATTCAGTGCCTGGTGACAGGCTGTAACCTGGTTCATAGATGGTGCCTTCTTGCTAAGTTCACAGATGGTGAAGAGAAGAGGAAAACTTCTCAGGACTTTTATCAGGACATTAATCTCATTCAGCAGAGCTTCACCCTCATGTCCTTATTTCCTAATTAACTCCAAAGGCCCCACCTCCTAATATCATTGCATTACGAGATAGATTTTCAACATCTGGTGAAGAGCAGTGGTGCTCTTTGCACAAACATTAGCAAACTAGCATTGGCACAAGCATTCTATCCATAGTGGTGTTCTTCTGGGTTTATACCAGAAGAAAAATAAGAACACAAAGCTCTGCATCCTCATGGGACTTACATTTATAGGCAAATATACAATAATCATTAAGATAATAAATGAGTAAAAATCTAGTATACTAGGAAATAAGTGCTATATAAAAGAAAATATATAATAGGGTAAAGGAGATTTAATGTGTGAATGACATAGTGAAGGCAAGTGGCAGTATTGAATATGATGTCCAAGAGTGGTCATATTTATTTAAAAAAATTTTTTTGGAGATAGGATCACACTTTGTTGCCCAGGTTAGAGTGTAGTGGTGTGACCATATCTCACTGTGGCCTCAACCTCCTGGGCTGTGGTGAGCTTCCTGCCTCAGTTTCACAAGCTGCTCAAACTACAGGCACACACCGCAACACCCGGTTGTTGTTGTTTTTTTTTAATTTCGTAGAGACTAAAAACTTAAAATTAAATATATTAAACTATTTAAGGTAAACATTGTAGCAGGGTTAACATTTGTATACAAATATATTATTCACTCATTCTTATGTCATCTGTGTTGAGAGAGAAAAACACTTTTTTTTTTAACAAGGAAGAGAATATACATCTAAAGATAATGTTTTGAAGGCTTGTATACCAATCATTTACTAACAAAATCAAACTCCATTTAGTCCATTGTGCAGCATGATATATTTAGAACAGATCTCGGCAAGAAAATCGCTCCAAACAATTATTCGAAATATATTGATACCTTTACATGATGAGGAAGGATATATATATTATATTCTATATATTATATATATATCCTATATATTATATGTTATATTATATATATTATATATCCTATATATTATATATATAATACAATATGTATATCTGAATATTGGTTGGGTGCGGTGGCTCATGACTCTAATCCCAGCACTTTGGGAGGACGAGGTGAGTGGATTACTTGAGGCAGGGGAATCTCTTGAACCCGGGAGGTGGAGATTGCAGTGAGCTGAGATTGCACCACTGCACTCCAGCCTGGCAACAGAGAGAGACTCTGAAAAAAAAAAAAAACCCTGAATATTTACATATTTGGAAAAATATATTAATATATTCTTTATTTATATGTAATCTATTAATATATTTCTGTTATCCTGCATAGCACATGGTCAATGAGTTGTTCTAGTTTGTAAAAGTAATACAGATGAAATTGCTATTTGCAACTAAAAGAAAGGTAGATAACATCATATATGGATCTCTGATATGATCTGTATGGAGCACTATGGTCATGTTTACTTACATAAACCTGTTACTTTTCCTAGAATACTATAGAAAGCATAATTATTCAAAATGTGAATATTATTTTCAGTATTCTAAATCACTAAAATAAGAAAAAAATAATGCAAAAAAGACTTCATAACTTCTAATTGGTGTTTGCTGCAGCGACTTCTGGTTGCCTACCAAAATATCTATTCTCCATTACTTTTTCAGTAAGAGAAACTCAATATTCATGTGTATGCATTGCCAACAAGTTAAATGACTGTGTTTCTCAGCATTCTGTGACAATGATTATGTCCATATCACTAAATTATAACAAATGAGATGTAAGTTTCATTAAAGAGAGAGAGTAAACCCTTCTTATCTTTTTCTAAAGATTTACCTAGAATGCAAATACCATAGTTAGATTGTCAATTGCCATCTTGGCCCCTGAAGGTAGAGTTTACCCTTCAAGGAGGAAAGTGAGGAGAAGCAGAAGCTGCAAAAACACCTCATGGATTTTTGGAGCTTCCATACATGTCCTAGACTGACTCCCTCCAGATGGATTTTATTAAAAAGAATAAAATTATAAGCCTATAAATGCCTGGGGCTTTAGGTTTTCAGTCAAAACAGCTGAGCCTACTCCTAAATGATAGCATCACATGTTTAGTTTAGTCACATCCAAGTAGCAAGTGAATCTAGAATGTGTAGAGCCTGGCGTGGTGGTTGATGCCTGTAATCCCAGCACTTTGGGAGGCCAAGGCAGGAGGATTACTTGAGCCCAGGAGTTCAAGACCAGCCTGAGAAATATAGTGAGACCTCATCTCTACATGTAACTTAAAAAAAAAAAAAAATAGCCAAGTGTGATAGTGCATACTTGTAGTTTCAGCTACTCAGGAGGCTGAGGCAGGAGGATTGCGTGAGCCTGGGAAGTGGAGGCTGTAGTGAGTTGACATCCACTAGTGCACTCTAGCCTGAGCAATAGACCAACACCCTGTCTCAAAAAAATAAAAATATTGAATGTATAGAAAACCCTTTTATACTAGGATTTCAAATGCATACGACTGTTTACGCTAAAATATTGATACTGGTTTAGAATTTTGCATAAAAGATAGAAGTAGTGGACTAAAGTAGGAAAATTCTCAAAACAGCTCATAATAATAAAAGACATTATAGTAATGGGGAATTTCCTACCACCCTATTCGGTGCCCAGTACATAGTTAGCACCAGTAGCGTCACCAAACAAGTGAGCCTTTCTTACTGAGAAAAGACGTGGTAATAGTTTACCTCCTTTGGGCCCAAGTATTTTTCTGATCAACTCTCTATATAGCTATAATTAGAAACACATCTTTCTGATGATTCATTAATTTGTGACATGTGACACAGTATAGTAGAAGGATTTATTCTAAGCTAAAAAATACAGATATACAGCTTTGAAAGTGAATAAAGGGGTCTTCAACAGTATCCATTTTATCAAATTCTGGAGGAAAGATGCTTAGACAGCTGCAGTTTCAAAGTTATGTAATTTGTTTAATCTACAGAATTTCACTGAGCTTGTTCATGTTAAACAGGAAATAGCCACTTGAAAAATTTGGTGAGAAAAGAGCTTCAGTTGCTCACCTATATCTTGTTCGCCTCTCCTTCTGAGCAGACAAGAGAATAGCATTTTCTTATGGCTTGCAGTTGAGTAGGGTCATATTGCTAATTCTCACTGAGTAGCTGTGCCTGTATAAAGTCCCTTTATACAGGGACTAAAGAATAAAGGATAGTGAAAGACCATCCAAATTTCTCTACTTGCACTGTGGTAACTGTAGAGGATTTATTTTGTTGTGATGATACAGCCTCAAAATCACAACAGCATGGGTCACTAAGTCATTGGTTCTGGGAAAGTTGGTTTGGAGAGTCAATATTAAACTTTTTAGCATTAAATATATATCATGTGAAACCACTGAGATTTGGAGGTAGATTTTAAAGAACTTAAAAAAATCTACATGTACAAGTCTCAAACTGGAAATATCATTCATTTGCTTTCCAAATCCTTATACCTCTTAATTGTCTTATACCACATAAGTCTAAGGCAATAACACACACACACACACACAAGCATTTTTAAAGTTGATGTTTTGCAGAGGTAAGAGGTACAGTAATGTTTTGGTCACCACAAATGTGATGTGTTCTTATAAATAAGGTTTAAATACTAAAGTTTTAGAACTCATTCTTTAAAATAATTAAATTATATTTGTTGATTTCTTTTGTATTGTCCTTGATATTTTTTAACTTTTAGTTTAGGTTCAGAGGTACATGTGCAGCTCTGCTCATTGATAAATTGTGTGTCATGGAGGTTTGATGTACAAATGATTTTATCACCCAGGTAATTAGCATAGTACCCTATGGGAAGTTACTGACCCTCACTTTCCTCCCACCCTCCCCACTCAAGTGGGCCCTTGAGTCTATAGTTTCCATCTTTGTGTCCATGTGTATCAATGCTTAGCTCCCACTTAAAAATGGGATGTGGTATTTTGTTTTCTGTTCATTCACTAATTCACTTAGAATTCATTTTTAATAATGCTTTAGATAGAAAACCTGAGAGTTATTTTCAATGACCATATTCCCATTTGTTAAACCCATTGTTAAAGTTTTTGAAAGGGACACAAATGAATAATAGAAGTTGTCTGCTCGGGCTGTGATAACAGAATCCTGCAGCCTGGGTAATTTAAATAACAGAAATTTATTATTTCCTAGAGAAACAGAGAAATCCAAGACTGGAGATCCAAGATCAAGGAGCCATCAGAGTTGATTTCTGAGGCCCCTCTCCTTGGGTGCCTTTTTTCCTGTGTCCTCTCATGACCTTTTTTCCATGTGCATCGTGAGAGATAGAGATGTTTGATGTCTCTTCCTCTATGTATAGAGACACCAGTTCTTTCACATTAGGGCCCCACCCTTATGACCTAATTTAACCTTAATTATTTTCCTACAGGCCCTGTCTCCACATACAGTCAAAATGAGGGTAAGGGCTTAAACATATAAATTTTGGGAGAACACAATTCCATCCATAACAGTAGTATTATACTATCAGAATTATCTCCTTCAGGAGACAAAAATATATGAGAAGTGGGCAAGAACCATCTCCTTTTGTCATACAAACAGAAGAAGCCAAATTTTTCAGTCATTGTTTTCAACCAAAAGGACTTACCCATTAAGATTTTTGTCAAGTAGGCTGTGACTATCCCTTGGGGATAATATGCATTCATCATAAGAGTTCTGCTTTTACTTTCTGCTTCTGCTCCTTTAATACCAGTCACTTCTGCTTTGGAAATCCTCCTGACACCCTGAATACTAAGTAGGTTTTCTTTTCTTTTTCTTTCCCTTTTTTTTTTTTTTTTTTTTTTTGTTTGTTTCTTGAGACAGAGCCTTGCTCTGTTGAGCAAGTGCAGAGGCATGATCTTGGCTGTAGAGGCATGATCTCGGCTCACTGCAACTCCGAACTCCCAGGTTCAAATGATTCTCCTGCCCCAGCCTCCCTAGTAGCTGGAATTACAGACATGTGCCACCGCGCCTCACTCATTTTTGTATTTTTGGTACATACTGGGTTTCACTGTGCTAGCCAGGCTGGCCTCAAACTCCTGACTTCAAGTGATCCTCCCACCTCAGCCTCCCAAAGTCCTGTGATTACAGACATGAGCGCACCGGGCCCTAAGCAGGTTTCTACCACAAGATTTTGAAATGGTTAGGAAAAGCATAATGATTACAATAATTCTAATACATCTCTGTAATCAAGGTTATGTCCTTGTCTCTCCTCATTGTGAGTTATTCTCAGCTACGTTGTCCAAAGATCTGCAATGAAATCAAATGCAAACATTAACATAGTTCAATAATGATATGCCAGCATTTATGTATCCTAAGTTAGATTTAAAATTCCTTACTATCATAAAATACCTAAACAGAAATTCAATATTAAATTCCCCTTCAGAATTCTCCATCACCTCAATGTTATTTCACTGGGAGAAGCACTCTCATAAGCTGACTTTACTGTTCATGCTTCTGGGTAAGGTGAAGACCTGTGCCAGGACTTTGTCATACTCCAAATAAGCCTCTCCTCACATTTGAATGCTCCACACTTTCAATAATATTGTCTTCTACTGTATTTTCTTTGCTGTAACTTTCCATTCATTTGTTTATTTGTTCTATCATTTTTCCTCCTCTACCTTCTATTGAAGCGGTGGCCTGCCCTTCCACACCTGTGGGCGTTTCTAGTCAGGTGGAAGGAGAGACTTGAGAAAAGAAGAGACACAGAGACAAAGTATAGAGAAAGAAAAGGGTAACTCCCACCCCAATACTGCGCTGTAACACCGGCACACCGGAGATTATATCCCACACCTGGTCGGGAGGGTCCCACACCCACGGAGCCTCTCTCCTTGCTAACACAGCAGTCTGCGGCAATCTA